>NC_142933.1:18319662-18324662 GCF_046866305.1 Octopus bimaculoides
TTACATGTATTGTACTTATTTTGTCCACTATCGAAATTATGACGATCTCATTTTAGCCCCGATTAAACAGGTTGATGGTGAAAGGCGTTCCAGTTGTAACTATGCTTTCTTATTTTCCATACATAGTATATCTAGACGATGTAACATGCTCTATCATTTTGTTGGACTACGCCCAATGTCCTTCCCGGATGCTAAGGGAGGACGTGTTGCTATCTGCATACGGATTCGCGTGAAATTTGCTTACTGCATTCTAGCAAGTCAAGCAACCTTTATTACTCGGATTATCGTTGAGACCCAGGTCAGCTGATGATCAAAATTATTCCATCCATCACTACGTTTTTTTTTGTTTATTTGTCTGTTTTTAAAGACAGTTTATCTAAGACTTGCTTACAGATTTTTATCTGTCTTTCTTTAAGACGGAGAAATGTCATTTTTAGCAGATGTGGTTGCTATTTCTTATTTCTTTACTGCCCACAAGGGGCTACACACAGAGGGAACAAACAAGGACAGACAAACGGATTAAGTCGATTATATCGACCCAGTGCATAACTGGTACTTATTTAATCGACCCCGAAAGGATGAAAGGCAAAGTCGATCTCGGCGGAATTTGAACTCAGAACGTAACGGCAGACGAAATACCGCTAAGCATTTCGCCCGGCGTGCTAACGTTTCTGCCAGCTCGCCGCCTTGTGGTTGCTATTTCTAGTTAACCGAATGCCACTTGAAGGCTTCTTTGTTGGCTAGTTTTTTTTGATTTTTGATACTGTCAGCCCGGATTGAGAGCATCTATGACCAGAACAGTTAAGCCATGGCCATCATTTCTTTTTAACAGGAATACTAAATTCTCTTTTCTAAGAAGATAGAACGTAAGTTGAAGAAGATTTGGTTATTTCAGGCAGATCGAAAACTCTCTCTTTAACTCGTTAAGGGTTGCGATGGGAGGCAATTTGCGTCCGAGTTCAACCACTTCTTTGACACAGATGGCACTTAAAGAGCAATGTAACAGGACACTCAACCGCGTGGGCGACCTGACTTACTGTAAGTGGTTCCATCTGCTACAACAACAACGACCACTTTTGAAATGTCCATTGTCTGGAGTTCTCAGATGATTACGGAGAATGAAGCATGCGCAGAACAGCATTCACTTTTGAGATGGGGTTTTTCCGAAAATCTATTTCTTTATATCTACTTCAATTTTTATGTTTTTTCTTTTTCTTTTCTTTTTATGTGTGCATGCATGTACACACGTCATCTCAGAAGGTAATAAATAAAAGTGTGGGTGTGTTTATTTTGACTTGTGGTGGGTTATAAGTAACACTTTTGTTATCAGTCCTATATTTTTGTTAGGAATTCTATAAAGTATGAAGGTGCTGTTAACTAATGTTTTCTTGTCCAGTTTTTGTTTATATCATAGTTGCAAGCGTGGCTGTATGGTCCAGAATGTTGCTTGTCTGTTCTGCTCCACTATATGGCACCCTGGGCAAGTGTCAAACAGACTTCTTTCATACTATCCTTTATTTTTGAGATGAGGAATTATGTACATTATTTACAATGTACGGATAGTATTAATAAAAGATAAACTACTACAGCATAGCGGATAAGAGCAGAAAAATAAGATATCCTACGAATGAGAACAGTGTACCCCATTAGTTAAATAAAGGGTTGGGTTCGAAATTCCTTATGAAGGCTGGAGAGTACATCAGCTGAAACGTGATAACAACAAACAAGATGAGGACACCTATCTGACAATTGTAAATAATGTAGACTTTTCAGTTTCTGTCTGCCAAATCCACTCACAAGGTTTTGATCAGCTTTGGATTGAGTGTGTGTGTGTGTTCTCTTGATATCACGTGATTGTTGTGAACGAATGTCATTCGTTTACAATATTCTGTATAAACATGTCTGGCAGTAGCAAATTTGCCTCGATAAACTCTGTCCACCCAAGCAAGCATGGGTGGACATTGAAACGATGGCAGTGGTAGTGTTGTTTGGAAGACTTTCTGCATCCAAGATGGTTTCTTCTAAGAACCATACACTGTGTCACTTTTGTCTAGTATGTACTGTTTGATGAAATCACCTAATTGGTAAAGAATCTTGCATGTTGGTGAATTTCTTGGAAATATTTTGGGCCTAAGGGTATTGTTTTGTTTTGTGTATTTTCATTGTCATTGATATGTGCTGGAGGGAATTCTCTTTCACTACAAGAAAAACAAAGGAACATTTATTCCTGTAACTAGTTTACTTAGTTCAATTTTTAATTATATGATATTTTTTTTCTAATTCCTTACAAATTCGTATTATTGAATAGATTGTTAGTTTTTGCAATATATATTTGTTTTTAACCATAATTACAAACATATCACTAATATCACTCTTACATTTTTCATGTTGTTTTTAATTTTTCCTATATTATGCAGTACTTGTTTTAGTTTCATGTTGAGCAGTTTTTTTCTTTTTTTTCTTTTTGTACAAGCATCTATTTTTAATGCATTCAAATCAAAATATGTAAAAGAAGAACTGCTCCGCCTAAACAATTATAGATATTCATGCATATATACACACGCACATACCTACATTTATTCCTTCATTCATTCATACTAAACTGTTTGTTCTCTACATAACATAGCTGAAGGAGGTAGGGCAGTGTCAGTAACATAATGCAAAGCCTCTCTGACTGCTGGGAGGAAGGGAAGAACTGAACACCAGACAGGAATGCTTGGAACAATGGACTTAGCCAAAGCTAAAAACACCCACAAACTTGGATATTAAACTTTTAACAAATATGACAGCTATGTAAATGAAGATGTGGGCGGTTTAACAAATGTAAACCTGATATTGTGACCTATTTCTTTAGAGCAAATTATCTTATGAATGCACATGTCTGTATTTATATGTTCATACATACATATGTGCATATGTACATCATCATCATCATCGTTTAACATCTGTTGTCCATGCTGGTATGGATTGGACTGTTTGACCAGGCTTGGTAAGCTGAGGGGCTGCACCAGACTCCAATCTGATTTGGCATGGTTTCTGCAGTTAGATGCCCTTCCTAATGCAAACTACTCCCAGAGCGTAATCCACTCCAAGAGTGTAATCATACATATATATATATATATATATATATATATATATATATATATATATATATATATATATATATATATATATATATACATTGATTAGCATCTGCTTTTCCATACTTGCATGGGTCGGCTGATTTTATTTAGGCAGATTTTCTATGGTTGGATGCCCTTCCTAATGCCAACCACTCTGAGAGTGTAGTTGGTGTTTTTCACGTGCCACTGGCATGGGTGCAGTTGACCTGACACCAGCATTGGCCACGACTACCAATTCACTCAGTTCAACAGGTCTTCACAAGCACATCATATTGCCCAACAATCGAAGGGTGTTTTTAACAGGCCAGTTATGCGAATATATATATATATGTGTGTGTGTGTGTGAATATATGTAATCAAATTTTAATGTAGACTAAATTTTACACTCAGGCCAACAGTTCCCCACTCCTACTTTGTGCAGTTACTCAACTTACTAGAAATAGCCACCAAAATTTCCTCAAACCTCACCTTACTGTTTAAAAAATAATGGAAGCAAGCATTCAGTAATGTAGTCAATTTCCTAAAAAGATCGATGTGATGGCTACAGCTGACGTATCTGGTTATAGATTTCTTGAATCAATGTTCATCTGGGACTAAATGTTGCATGATGTATTCCACAGAAATGTATAAGTGATTATTGTTTTTTATACTCTATAGGGATTGTGTGTGTATGTGCGAACGTGCACACATATGTTTTCACCCTTTATTTACCATTGACCACACCTCTACACTTATTCAATCATTCTCTCTGTTGAATGCTTCTTACTCCATCTTTAACCATCTGTCCATATTCTTTCTTAATATTCACCTACTTTCTATAGCAAGACACTTGTGCCTGTCCTCTCCCTTACTTTAGCTTCTCAGCACCTAGGATAAAGGCACCTCTCTCTGTCTCTCTCTCTCTCTGTTACAACCCCATTCTTGGTTTCAGGTTCAATCCCTCTGCATGGCATGATGAGCAAATATCGGTAATTTTTCAGATTAACACCCGCACGATCTTCACTAGGGTGTTAGGGTTAGGGTTACGGTTACAGTTATGGTTAGGGACGGAATTCCCTAACCCAAACCCTAAAACCCTAACTGTAACACCCTAGTGAAGATCGTGCGGGTGTTAATCTGAAAAATTACCCAAATATCTTCTACATCCTGGGACAACCAAACCCCTGCAAGTGGATTTGTTAGATGAAAACTAAAAGAAGCCTGTTGTATAATGTATGCGCATATATGTATGTGCATGCACACATATATACATATATATATATATGTATGTATATGAGTGTTTGTCTGCGTTTACCCTCGTCTTGTCATCATGTATTGGTTGTAAATGGGGTAAGTATTACCTTGCTTGGAAACCAGTGAAAGTTGGTGACAAGAAGGGCATCTAACCATAGAAAAATCTACCTCAATGTATTTTGTGTGGCCCATACAAACATGTAACAGTGGACGTTAAAATGATGACGTTGTTGACACACAAGATACGATGCATGCATGTAGGTGTTGACTGACCAGTCGATGTAAATGTCTTTTTTTTTTTAATTAGTGAAAAGGTGAATATTCATGGCCATTTGTTTTGGAACTTATGACTCTACCCACTGTATAAATTGACATTTGTAGCCATAATCATTGGTACACTTGGTTATGTTAGTAAGTATCTTGGAAACAACCGTAAAAAAGATGGAGTTTTCAGGCAAAGAAAGTGATCATCCAGCTTATATTCAGCAAATTCACTCTGTAAATGGAGCAGTGAAAATGCGCAAGACTTTCTGTAAATTTCAACATGAAACTCTCTTTATTCTTGTTTCTAATCTAAATTCTTGCAGTAGGGTGCTGTTTGGTTTAGTTAAAAGAAAATGATTTCTTTCTGGGAAGAATTTAAAG
>NC_142933.1:18329662-18405563 GCF_046866305.1 Octopus bimaculoides
CACAGCGTTACTCATTTTTGCCAGCTGAGTGGACTGGAGCAATGTGAAATGAAGTGTTTTGCTCAAGAACACAACACGTCGCCCAGTCCAGGAATTGAAACCACAATCTTACGATCATGATGCTGACACCCTAACCACTAAGCCACACGCCTCCACTATAATTAAATATAGGTAGTTAATTTCATTTCTAATTACTGCTTATTAAACTAAAACTCATAAAGTGAAAGGGATTTTTACATAAAATTTTAATAATTGTGATTTTGACTCCAATCAAAAAATTTCATACATAGTCAATTTCTGGGAGTCAAATTTCCTGTAAATAGCATATTTTTCAGAAATGTTTTGAGACGTTTGTTTGTTTGCAATATACAGTTTTATTCATTTCTTCATAAATTTGCTAACAACCAAAGGAATTTTTAAAATCTATAGTTACCTTTTTAGTTTATACGTTATGTGAATCTTTTGACACAAAAATTTTTATGGCCTTTTGAAAATGTCCAAAAGCCTCATCAAGTCATTGAGTGTAAAGTTGCACATTGGAATTTCCTCTTCTTCTTCCTCTTAGTCACATGTACATATATATTGGATAGGCTAAAAGGTCTGTTTGTGGTGTTTTTAAGCAAAAATAAGACAAATTTTAAGCACGAGTGATTTATTCAGTTAATGCTATTATTATCATTCCATTCCAGTTTCTTCAGCCATCTTGTAAGCAAACCCGTTATTCCCAGCTCAAAGAATTTCCTGTCTTTACTAGCAAAAGATTCTCTCAGGTGAATTTTTACAACCTCAGTGTTGAAGGTCTGTGCATTCAGCGAATTTTGAAGAGACCAAAACAGGTAGAAACCTGATGGTATAAGGTTGGGCAAATACGAAGGTGCAGTAATGTCTGCTGCATCTGCAAAGAAGTATGTGGTCAAGCATTGTTGTGATGAAAGACGATGTCCTTGCTATTAGCAAGTGATGGATGTTTATGGTAGATCACTGCATCTAATTAGTCCAGCTTAGTCACAGTACACATCTGAAATGATGATCCTGTCCATGGGAAGAAGCCCATAAACAACAACGGTCTAACTTTCCTTGGGTGAAGTCCTGCTTTGGAGATTGATTGTGATGGTCTGCTGTGCTTCCCCAATGATTGTTTGTGCTTCTCGTTGTTATAGGTGATCCATTTCTCATCCCCTATCACCATTCTTTTCAAAAATGAATCATTTTCTTCACATTTCTGCCTCAAATCGCGGATGAAAAATCGTTGGGTCATGTTAGTATCATTCAATTGATGTGGGATACAAATGAGCCTACTAATTCAACCAAGTTGATGCAGATGATTTTTTTCAACACTTGATTTGAATACCTGGAGAACATCTACATTCAACCTGGTTGTATAACAGGGTTTGTTGTTGACTAACTCCTTCATTTTGTCAGTGTTAATCTCAGTTGGTCAGTCAGAGCAAAGACCGAAAAATTTCCCAATTGAAATCTTGAAAGCCACTTTTGCCATGCACATTCCATAACAACATTCTCTCCATACTCAGTGCATATCTTCCTTCTGGTTTCTCCTGCTTTCTTGTCTTTTTTAAAATAGTAAGATATGAAGTGTCGATAATGTTTCTTTTGGTTCTCCATTTTCAACATGATCCCAAGCACACAATATACAGCCTATCTTGTTGCAAGTTCATGTTGAACAATGTTGAAGTGTCAAGTATCTAATGTGTGCACTTGTGCAAAGGACTGACTGAGGTTAGTTTGAAGTTCAGTGTCAACAAAAGCCAAATGGACATTCTGGCTGTGTGTGTATGTGTGTATACAGGCATAGGTGTGACTGTGTGGTGAGAAGTTTACTTCTCAACCACATGGTTCCAGGTTCAGTCCCATTGCATGTCACCTTGGGCAAGTGTCTTCATCTATAGTCTTGGACCAATCAAAGCCTTGTGAATGGATTCGGTTGACAGAAACTGAAAGAAGCTTTGTCTCTCTCTCTCTCTCTCTCTCTCTCTCTCTCTCTCTCTCTCTCTCTCTCTCTCTCTCTCTCTCTCTCTTTCTCTCTCTCTCACTGGGTAATCATGTACCTCCTCGATAGCAAGGTACTTATTTCTGCCTGTTTATTTTTCTGTCTCACTCTAACCTTTCATCATCTGATACTGGATCACCTCCTCCAGTGCCCCCTCTGTTATAGCAAGATACCTGTTTCTGTCTCTCTGTCACACTCTAACCTTTCATCCCCTGACATAAGTTCCCCTGCCCCTCTCAAAATTCCTTGTTTTGTGAGTTACTTGGTTTCCCTGCCAGTGCTGATGCCACGTAAAAAGCATCCAGTCCACACTGTAAAGTGAGTGGCATTTGGAAGGGCATCCAGCAGTAAAAAATCTTGCCAAAACTAACCTCACCTGTGCTAGTGCTACATAGAAAGCACTGGGTCCACTCTGCAGAGTGGTTGGTGTTAGGAAGGGCATCCAACCATAAAAACCCTGCCAAAACAGAAACAGTAGCCTGGGATAGTTTTCTACCTGGCTCGCTCCTGTCAATCATCCTACACATGTATGCATTGGAGACGGATGCTAATTGATAATGATATATATATATATACATATATATGTATATGTGCATGTGTAATAGACTTTTGAGCGAGATCGTTGTCAGTGCCCCTGGACTGGCTCTTGTGCGGGTGGCACATAAAATACACCATTTGAGCGTGGCCGTTGCCAGTACCGCCTGACTGGCCTCGTGCGGGTGGCACGTAAAAGCACCCACTACACTCTCAGAGTGGTTGGCGTTAGGAAGGGCATCCAGCTGTAGAAACTCTGCCAAATCAGATTGGAGCCTGGTGTAGCCATCTGGTTTCACCAGTCCTCAGTCAAATCGTCCAACCCATGCTAGCATGGAAAGCAGACGTTAAACGATGATGATGATATATGTGTGTGTGTGTGTGTGTGTATACACACACACACATATATATATATATATATATATATATATATATATATATATATATACATATGCACATACTTACATATATATACTTATACTTATATATATTTGTGTGCATATATGTACATTTTAATGTTTGTGCATTTATACATGTATGAGTGTGTGTGTGTACATATGTGTATGTGTATTCTTGTACATATATTATCTGTGTATGTGTGTATTTATGTGTATTATTAGATAAAATTAGCATTTACAGAATGATTATCATGTTGTGTTATCTCATTGGAATGCTGGTCTAGTTTAAAGCAAAGATGATTTATTTACAATTTTAAAATATTGGTATTTGCATTTCATCTTTGCTTCATACTAACCACTTCAATGTGATAAACAAACATAATGAGCATTCTGTAAATGTAGATTATTATCGCATTCATCATCATCATCGTCATTGTTCAACATCCGCTTTCTATGCTGGCATGAGATGGACGGTTCGACTGAAGACTGGCAAGCCAGGAGGCTGCACCAGGTTCCAATCTGATCTGGCAAGGTTTCTACAGCTGGATGCCCTTCCTAACACATTTCAGGTGAATTCCCACTGTATGGCACCTTAGACAAGTGTCTTCTACAACAGTCTTAGGTTAACCAAAGCCTTGTGAGTGGATTTGGAAATTGAAAGAAGCCTGCAGTGCATCTGTATATATGACGGACTCTCCTGTCAAAGATGACATATGAGTGTTTAGTGAGAAGACAGAAAAAAAATCCAACCAAATTGACAATCAACAGCACACTTACAGTACTATTACTACAATTTGATCAGCCTGTTGTGTATCTGTATATATGACGGACTCTCCTGTCAAAGATGACATATGAGTGTTTAGTGAGAAGACAGAAAAAAAATCCAACCAAATAGACAGTCAACAGCACACTTACAGTACTATTACTACAATTTGATCAGCCTGTTGTGTATCTGTATATATGACGGACTCTCCTGTCAAAGATGACATATGAGTGTTTAGCAAGAAGACAAAAAAAAATCCAACCAAATAGACAGTCAACAGCACACTCACAGTACTATTACTACAATTTGATCAGCTTGTTGTATATCTGTATATATGACGGGACTCTCCTGTCAAAGATGACATATGAGTGTTTAGCAAGAAGACAGAAAAAACAATCCAACCAAATTGACAATCAACAGCACACTCACAGTATTATTACTACAATTTGATCATTGTGAGTTAAATGTCTCACCCAAAGACATAATACAGAGCTGGTGGTAAGACATAAACCAGCAACCTTATAGTTCTGGTAACTCAGTCATTCCTGCTTTTGCAGTTTTACAGTCAGAGGGAAAATATGTAAAAAGGGGCAGATGTTTGGCTCCATTTCAGCCCTTGTCAAGTGGATCTATGATCAAAGATGTTCCAACTACAATGAAATAATTCTTGCTTTTCTTCAGACAATTCATCTAAAACTGCATTATATGCTTTTGTTTTTATTGAGAACTGTTGGTTGTCATATGAGGGGGCTGTAACATGTGATATGTCCTGCCATTTTTAGAACATTAGGGTCCTCTTGCTCATCATTTGAGTGTCTGTCTTCTGTGCTGGAATTGGTTGGATGGTTCAAAAGGATCCGATGAGTTTGGGAACTGTGTCGAGCTCCATTATCACTACAGCATGTTGTAGTGTGCAGCATACTCCTCAGTGAAGAAGAAAAATGGTGTATCTGAAAGAATAGGGAGGCACAATGGCCCAGTGGTTAGGGCAGCGGACTCGCGGTCATAGGATCGCGGTTTCAATTCCCAGACCGGGCGTTGTGAGTGTTTATTGAGCGAAAGCACCTAAAGCTCCACGAGGCTCTGGCAGGGGGATGGTGGCGAACCCTGCTGTACTCTTTCACCACAACTTTCTCTTACTCTTACTTCCTGTTTCTGTTGTGTCTGTAATTCAAAGGGTCAGCCTTGTCACACTGTGTCACGCTGAATATCCCCGAGAACTACGTTAAGGATACACGTGTCTGTGGAGTGCTCAACCACTTGCACGTTAATTTCACGAGCAGGCTGTTCTGTTGATCGGATCAACTGGAACCCTCGACGTCGTAAGTGACGGAGTGCCAACAACAATGGGTTGTGCCTAGTCGTTCACCCAACAATCTCCCTGCCTTAGGAATGCTTGATTAGAGCTAATCTGGGTCAAAATAACTACTACTACTACTACTACTACTACTACTACTACTACTACTACCACCACCACCATAATGTAAACTATCCACTCTACTGCGTCTACCACAAAGTAAAGATATTTACTTTGTTTCTATCACAATAGAGACTCTGAAAATCCTTCAGTAATTATTTCCTTTATAGCAGACAAGGAACAATTACCATGGCAACACTGTTACCATAACATTTCTCTGCATTATTGGTTACTGATTCAATAAACACAGTATAGAACCCCCACCACCACCGCACTCCACCATCCCTCCCTCCTTTAAACAGCTGACTGACCGATCCATTGATGCCATTCAATTCATACAACGGGCACTACCAAAACATCTCTTGGCAGTTATTGACTGTTTGGCTGTTCCATCAGCAAATAAACAGTCCTGATAGTTCTAGTGGAATTGCTAATTGGTGGTGGGGGTGGTAGTAGTAGTAGTAGTAGTAGTAGTAGTAGTAGTAGTAGTAGTAGTAGTAATAGTAGTAGTAGTAGTGGTAGTGGTAGTGGTGGTGGTGGTGGTGGACAGAGTGGGTGGGGTATTAAAACAGTCTAACAAACAATCCATCAAGAAAGAAATTACTTTTAATAACAAGAAGCCCAAATATTTAGTTTTAACCATTCTGGTAGTTTCTATGTGGTTAAAGGAATTTGTTCTGCTGTAGCAACCAAAATAACCATTGTTAGAACTCAGGTCCATCTGTTGATTGAGATTTACATTTTTATCATCATATCTGATGTATGAGTTTCTGTGTATTTGATGTGTGTTCGTATCTACAGGATGTGGCAGAAAAACGTCCCATATTTTATTCAACCATTGGTTCGGTGCTAATGAAATTAAGCAGATGATAATGAGGTCTTCACATAGCTAAGGATTTACCATTTATATTCTGTATTTAGTTAACGTCATGGTTTGGTGTGATACATATTGTATGTTTGCAGTCCAAATGTTTGTCATCCTGTAAAAAGTAGGAGATTTTTTTTTGTCACATACTGTATATTCAAAATTCCATGCTGCACGGAATTTTGTCAGTGAACAGGTCACGGTCTCAAAGCGAAGAAAATATATTGAATTTAAATGTTGAAGTGAATCTAACGGTTTTTGTGTGTTTTTAAATGGCTTATAAACACCTTCCATGCTGCAGTTGTTTTCGTTCCAGCACACGATCTCAGATCAGGTCACTTGCTATGCAAGTACATCTCTGTAACTGTATATTCTTTTGTTCTTTATTTGTTTCAATCATTAGACTGCAACCATGCTGGGACACCAACTTGAAGAATTTTAGTCTGACAGATAGACTCCAGTTCTTATTTCTTTTTAAGCCTGGTATTTATTCCATCAGTCTCTTTTGCCAAACTGTTTAGTTACAGAGACATAAATACCCCAACACCTGTTGTCAGGTGATGGTGGGGAACAATGACAGATATATGTATTCATATATATACATATATGATAGGCTTCTTTCAGTCTCCATCTACTAAATCCACTCACAAAGATTTGGTTAGGCCAAAGCTATAGTAGAAGACACTTGCCTGGTGTCATGCAGTAAGACTGAACTTGGAACCATGTGGTTGGGGAGTAAACATCTTACCACACAGCCATGCTTGTACCTATATCCACACAGTCACACCTGCATCTATGTAGTGTGTTTGTTGAAAGTGGTGAAAATAGCAAGAAGGGGTGGCGTTACTTTAAATGTAGACCTTTGAGTTGGCACATAAAAATTGGAGAAGACCTCTGCCTCTGGTGTTCAAGGAGATCTTAGATGGTACTTTATTTTATTGTGTGGGGCCGTTGTAGGATTTTCGAGCGAGATCGTTGCTGGTTCCCCTGGACTGGCTCATGTGCAGGCGACACATGAGATCTTTCGAGTGAGATCGTTGCCGGTGCCCCTGGACTGGCTCTTGTGCGGGTGAAACAAGAAATTTTTCGAGCGAGACCGTTGCCAGTGCCCCTGGACTGGCTCTTGTGCGGGGCCGTTGTAGGATTTTCGAGCAAGATCGTTGCTGGTTCCCCTGGACTGGCTCATGTGCGGGCGACACATGAAATCTTTTTTTTTTTTTTTTTTTTTTTGTGCGGGTGGCACATGAAATGCACCATTTTGAGCGTGGCTGTTGCCAGTACCACCTGACTGGCCTTCGTGCAGGTGACACGTAAAAGCACCCACTACACTCTCTGAGTGGTTGGCGTTAGGAAGGGCATCCAGCTGTAGAAACTCTGCCAAATCAGATTGGAGCCTGGTGTTGCCATCTGGCTTCACCAGTCCTCAGTCAAATCGTCCAACCCATGCTAGCATGGAAAGCGGACGTTAAACGATGACGACGACCCCATAAGAATACAAAATGAAGTCGGCCTCAGCAGAATTTGAACTCAGAACATAACGAATCAGAAGAAATGCTGCAAAGCATTTTTTTAATGCTCTAACTATTCTGCTAGCTTACCACCTTATTATTATTATTATTATTAGTAGTAGTAGTAGTAGTAGTAGTAGTAGTAGTAGTAGTAGTAGTAGTAGTAGTAGTAATGATGATGTCAACAATAAATACTGTATGGTAAAACTACTTTAATATTTGAGATGAGAAATATCACCACATTCAGTTTAAGCCAGACTGAGATAAATATTCATTATTACCGAATTCACCTATTAAAACTGTTCAAGCTACAGATATCATTAACTTACAAACAAATGTTAAAGTTTACATTAGTATTCAGTTGTCATAGCAATCTCTCATGATTTTTCTGACTTTAAGGTTACTTTATGTAATTGTTTGCATTTATCATGTCAAAAACAATAAAAAGACATCGGATTCAAAGTATTTTTAATACCATAAATGGGTGTGTGTATTTGAATTGTCATGTGAAAGTCAGTTACAGCTGACCCGAGTGTTAAAGTGTTGGAGTTTACAGCAGAATGTTGTGGGTTTATATCTTATCGCTGGTGTTTGTATGCTCAAATATAGAGGATTGATGCTACCAGGGATTGTCTAGGAATTTTTTGCTCACATTTGCACTGTTTCTTCCCTCTATTAGACATACAGTCACCACCACCACACCAAATTAAGGGCAACTGGAGCCACTCTAATCTTGTAACAATTAGTTTGTTTCATTCCTTACTAAGAATTTATTCCTTTACTTACTCTCAACTTTGGTCTATCTGTTACATACCTCAACCATATCCATGTTGAAGTGTTCTCTGCTTCTCCATAATCTCTTCAGTTCACAAATCACAGCTCTGTTGTCTTTTGTAACTCCAGTGCTTACCAGGTAAGACATTGTTGATGTAGCTTCAACCTTGTGCACCTGACCTTCGCTGGAAGCACTGTAGCCTGTTATCTTTGTGCCTCACGTGATTTCCAAAGCCTCTCATATTTTACACTCTTCCTATCATGTGACATCGTCATCTCAATGGAAATGAATGTTTTTTTTATCTTTTAACATGAGACCTGGAACATAAATCAGCATGCAATTTTGATAGAAGGCTTTAATTTAATTTAAAACACAATTTCCAACATATTACTAGGGTTGGTCTCAGGTGAGCTGATATCTTCAAGGTGATAAACATCACACCAGAACACATCCTGTGTTTGTTTAGGTTGTTTATATAAATTCATAGAAAATTCATTAACTAAAACTGATTTTCTTTTGTAATAATTCTTAATTCTTATAATAATAATTTTCTTTGAAATAGTTGTGGTACCAGTGTGGTTGTGTGGTTGAAAAGCTTGCTTCCTAACCAAATGGTTTCAAGTTCAGTCCCACTGTGTACTCATGTTTTGACATCACATGATGGTTGTAATTGAGTATCACTATCAAACAAATGAGGTTGTTCATTTCCAGTCTTCTGTGATAAAAAAACATGCCTGACCATGGGAAAATATTACATTGCCTGGAAACAGGTGAGGGTTGGCCACTGGAAAGGCATCCATCTGACCCGTGCAAGCGTGTAAAAATAGCTGTTAAAATGACAATGTATCACACACACAAATTGTTATTGTTGTTGGCACTCCATCGCTTACAACGTCGAGGGTTCCAGTCGATCCGATCAACGGAACAGCCTGCTCGTGAAATTAACGTGCAAGTGGCTGAGCACTCCACAGACACGTGTACCCTTAACGTAGTTCTCGGGGATATTCAGTGTGACACAGTGTGACAAGGCTGGCCCTTTGAATTACAGGCACAACAGAAACAGGAAGTAAGAGTGAGAGAAAGTTGTGGTGAAAGAGTACAACAGGGTTCGCCACCATCCTCCGCCGGAGCCTCGTGGAGCTTTATAGATGTTTTCACTCAATAAGCACTCACAATGCTCGGTCTGGGAATTGAAACCGCGATCCTATGACTGCGAGTCCGCTACCCTAACCACTGGGCCATTGCGCCTCCACACACAAACAAATACATATCGATATATTCACATATATTTTACACACAGAAATATACATGCATATATTTATAAAAAAACATTTATGATACATTTTATATGAATGTACTCATAGTCATACAGAAAACAGGATGGTCGAGGCTGGATGGCCTTTGATCATATCAAACTAACCTGGGAATAAATGAGAAAAACCCAGAGCTGTTAGCCAGAACATACCAAAATCAATTTGACAGGTATTTAGTTTAAATCCCAGCTGTGGTTGTCACTGAAGAAAGCCAATATGTTAATAATAAATAAACTTATCAATAGAATGTTGTGTCGCAGATATATTTCTTTTATATCATGCATTTTTGAGTGGATCAATAGTTCATAAAAATTCTCTGGTGACAAAAGTGATATGGTGGTGACTGTGTTATTCAGATGGAATCAATACCACAAGGCATTTTGTGTTTGATATACTGATGTATTGGCAATATCTTGTTGATGTCTCTCGTCATTAGATGATGTGTGAGGGTTCTGCAATCTCTTGCTGAACAACCATGCAGTTGATTTGTTTATACTGATCGGATGTTTGTGTTCCCATAAGCTCACTCCCTACATCAAACTGACATTACCTGTACAGGTGCACAATGGGCCACATGTCAGATGACAAAATGATTATAGATAGATAGATAGATAGATGTGTATGTATGTATGTATATATATGTGTGTATCTCCATATATATATATCACCAATATATACACATGCACACAAAACATCTATAATCATTTCACCAGGAAAGACACTTCTGGACATATTACTTCTTCTTAGAACCTCCCAGCAAAGCATAGACTCAACTGTATTTACTGAAGTGTTGATGAGAGACTCACTAAATACATGTATAATACTGTACAAGCTGAAAAGCTCCTGGTTTTGAGTAAAAGAAAATACAGGAGGATCAGTTAATTATTATTTTATTCAATATATTCTCCTTCTCAGATTCACACACTTATTGTAGCGGTCCTTCAGCTTTTCTAAGCCCTGTAAAAAAACTCGGAAGGTTGGGACGCCAACCAGACCTTTCGCGATACTCTTAAAGCTAGGAACTTTTCAACACCCCCTTATACATTAGTAGCAATAAAATTAATTAGCGTGTTTACAAAAGTAAATCACAGTGGTTAATTACTTTGAGACTTAACGTGTTAACATGAAAATATGACTTAACATGTTCTTCCCTCTTTAAGATGATTGAGTGTGGTTTGATGGAGATATGACTGCTACTTTTAGCAAGTTGGGCAGCCATGTAGAAGCACTCAATAAACATATCTTGGTGAAGGAGAGGATTACAAGGCACTGAGGATCTGAGAAGGAATTGTTGGGAGAAAAATCATTTTTTAGTGTTGGATTTGGAGAATGAGGATGGGTTTTAGTAGGATTAACAAGATGAGGAGTGATGGGTGCCCTAATCCAATTGGTGCCTCAAAGATTACCAGTGTCGCATAAAAAGCACCTGTACTGGTATCACATAAAGGCATCCATGCTGGGCTACATAAAAGCATGCAGCACACTTTGTAAAGTGGTTGGCATTAGGAAGGACATCCAGCTGCAGAAACCAAGCCAAATCAGACTGGAACCAGGTGCAGATCTCCAGCCTACCAGTTCCAATCAAACCGTCTAACCCATGCCAGCATGAAAAATGAATGTTAAATGATGATGATGGTGGTGGTGGTGGTGGTTGTCTGGTCCTCTGAACTAACAAGTTGTATACCACCAAATGAGTATCACACAATTTGCTACAGTAGCAGTTGGAAGAAACTGTGTATTTGTGGTCCAGTTGTTTATATTATGTTGATCTTTGCCTGATAAATAAATGGCCTTATTTTTTGCTGACTGTTTGTGTCTATAACAAGCACACAATCCCAGATATGTGAGCATTAGCCATTGATGTTGTCTCTGTTTAACTACTTCTGCTGCTGCTATCGTGTACCTTATCTGGGTATGAGGTTCCTATACAATCAAGCATATACACACTGTTTGTTTAGCACTTATCTACACTTACACACGCACACATATTTGCTCACTCATTCCTTCTCTCCCTCACATGAAGGGAGACAAATGAATGAAGAAATATTCATTCATACAGGTCATCAAAAGGATTTTTTAAGTGGTACTTCTCAGCAGCATGGCTTATATATATATATATATATATATTCATATAAAATACAGTGTACATTTAATACACATCAGAGATGCCTATAATAGAACATCTGATCCGCTAGAAAGAGCAGCCAAAGCTCAACACCACAATTAGGGATAATTTCGAAAAGGAATGAAAAATAAAAACATTTACCATCTATATTCTGAACCAGGTTTCAAGCTATTTTAGCATTTTTATATATATTTATATATATAAGGTGATTGAGAGAGAGTTTTATTGAAACTGAAAAACTTCATTAACTGTTACACAGAATTTCACTTAACCAATTTTCAAGCAGAACTGTATACACACACACACACACGTATGTATGTATGTACGTATGTATGTATGTATGTACGTATGTGTATACAAGACAAGGTATAAATAATGGCCATTACATATTCTTTCATTGTATTAAATTTTGCTTACAGCTGTTTCCGGTAGTCATTATAGATTCATTCATTGATTGTTTTGCTCTATCGGTCCATTGATCAGTTGAGAAAAATTGAATGCCCCTAGTGAATCAATGCTACCATTATCAGAGTCATGGTATTCTGGTCAAAAGCAAGCATGTGTATGTGTGTTTATCTGTGTATATAAGTATGTACATATGTTTAAACATGTATGTGTATATATATATATATCTCATCAGTGTTTGTAATATCCCCCATAAGACACAAACACACCCACACATATATAAACAATAAACTTCTGTGCAGTTTTTTTTCCGACCAAATGACACAAGACATTGGTTGACCCAGGACTTCAGTAAATGACACTTGCCCAAGGTGCCTTGCAGTGGGGCTGAACCCAAAACGGTGTTGTTAGGAAGCAAACATTTTAACCACACAAGCCACATATTCATTTGCTTATGTCCATTTTCCCAAGTTAGAATAGGTTAGATGAATGTTATTGAGGCATTGATTTACAACCGGATGCCCTTCCTGTCACTAACTCCTACCTGTTTTTCAAATTAGAGTTTTCTTATTCTACATGTCTCTGAAGATACAAAACAAGCAGATGATTTGTTGACAGAAGTGACATCACCGACATTACTCGTAGTGAGTGACCTTTATACAGAACAAATGTAAACAAACATGTACACACACACACACACACACACACACACAAAACATACACAAGTGACACCTTTTTTTTTCTGTCTTTCCAATTTACTCATAAGACTGGTTGACCTGGAGTTATAGTAGAAGACACCTACTCAAAGTGCCACTCAGTGGAGCTGAACCCCACACTGTGTGTGGTTAGCAAGCAAACTTCTTAACCACACAGCTATGCCTGTACCTGCTCATACATACACACACACACACACACACACACACACACACACACACATGCGTATACATGACTGTGTGGTAAGAAATTTGCTTCCTAACAACATGATTCTGGGTTCAGTCACACTGTATGACATCTTCGGCAAGTGTCTTCTACTATAGCTCCAGACCAACCAAAACCTTGAATGGATTTGTGAGACAGAAACTGAAAAAAGTCCATTGTATATACTTTTATCTAATAAATTCTGTCTCCAGCTCTCGTCTATTCTTGGCATTAACCAGCCATGGAAACTATACCAAAAATGGAACATATAAGCAATACATGATCGTTCGACCATGACAACCCATTCCAGCATAAAAAGTGGACATAAATTTATGATGAACTATTTTTAAATGTTTGAGCTTGAGTCATTCATTTTGTTTTGTTCTTTTGTAATTGTTTTTTTTTTTTAGACATCATCTATCTAGGACTACTTTATCCATTGTAGCTTTCCTTTCTTAGGACAGTTAGATGTAACTTAAAAATTATTTTGCTTCTATTTTTAAAGGTAGTGCCACCAAATAGGCTCCTGTTTGGTTTGTTGTGAATTCTTCATGGGTAATTACATCATGATAAATACATTGCCAGTAATTATATTATCTGGTAATTTTAACACAAGTTAATTACATTGCAATTCAATACCTTATTGGTGAATTAATTCATCAGATGTAGGTATGGCTGTGTGGTTAAGAAGCTTACTTCGCAACCACCTGGTTGCAGGTTTGGTCCCACTGCATGGCAAACATTTTTCACTATAACCCTACTATTGACCAGTGCTTTGTGAGTGAATTGGGTAGAAGAAAATTATGAGGAAGCCCATTATGTGTGTGTGTCTGTGTTGTGTTGTGTTGTGTTTGTTTGCCTCACTTCTTCATAACCAGTGTTGGTTTATTTACACCCCAGTGACTTTGCAGTTTGACAAAAGAGGCCAATAGAACAAGTAAAAAAAAATAAATAAATGCGCCCTTTTAAAGCCTGGGCCCGGTTTCAATGGCGTATGTGTTCCCCAGCTTGACGGGACGCCAGTCCATAGCAGCGTTACTCATTTTTGCCAGCTGAGTGGACTGGAGCAATGTGAAATGAAGTGTTTTGCTCAAGAACACAACGCGTCGCCCGGTCCAGGAATCGAAACCACAATCTTACGATCATGATGCTGACACCCTAACCACTAAGCCATGCGCCTCCACAATAGAACAAGTACCAAGCTTAGAAATAAGCACTAGATTGATTTGTTTGATTGAACCCTTCAAATGATGCCCCAGCATGGTTGTAATAACAAACGAAAGATTGTACCTGTCATCAGAAAATTCATCATCAGTTTTTTTTGCCTGGAGAGTAAATACAGTGCTAAACATTATTTAATGCTTTTATTTACAGAATAAATGCAGTAGTCACCATCATTTAATGTCCATCTTCCATACTGGCATAGGTTGGACAGTTCAACAGGATCCTCCAAGCTGGAGAACTATGTTGATTTCCAATATCTGCTTTGGCCTGGTTTCTAAAACTGGATCCCTTCCTAATGCCAGCTCCTTTACAGGGTGTACTAGGAGCATTTTTTTTGTGGCCCCTTTTTTTTTTTTTTTTTTTTGTGAGGTCATCAAGTAATTCACAAAGCAAGACCCTTTGACTGAGTAAGGATGCAGTATTAAGGAAGGGGGTTTTGTGCCAGGCATTGAAAGGTATGATAGAGTGAAAAAAGGATAGGCACAGGTAATTTTGTGTAAAAGAGATACCTGGCTACTGCAGTTGGAAAATGTGAGAAGACTGATTATGAGTTGTCAGGGCGTGCCCACAAAGGGCAAGATGGTCAATATAAGAGAGTATCAAAATCATGAAATACAAGATTATTTAAGAGGTATTACTTTTGTCCAATTTAGAATTTAAAATAGAGTTTTCTTCTTACATTTTAAATTTATTTTTATGGTGATTTTATTATTAGAAGTAGAGGATGCTGCAAAAAAAAAATCTCCCACATTTTACAGGTTGACAGTTGAAATCAGGATGATAACTGAAGGATGGCGGAACAGTAAAATATTAGCTACATGAAGACATCTACTGAACTTCACTAGTATTAAACAAATGATCATGTATAATATGGGAGGTCTTTCTACCACACCCTATACATATATCTGTGTGTACATATATGTATATCTATCTATCTCTCTGTCTATTTACCTATAATCTATCTATCTCCATACATAATGTTTTTCTCTTTGAATTTCTTTTCCATTGTTAATGAAATGCAGTGTTTATTCCACAATTTATAATTTTAAATAAGATTTAACAATCTGTTTAGTCTGCAGAAAAAAATAAAGAAATAAAAAAGCTAAAAAACAAAACAAAACATTTGTGGCCATTGTATTGGGCATAATGAATTCACTGATAATAATTACCTTCTAATGGAATTATCAGATGATGTAATTACAGGAGATATATTTATATAGTTTAATTATCAATAAGGAATTTACTGGATACCTTCCTCTTGTAGACTTGTGCCACTAATGTGTTTTACATAATTATTTTTTGTTAATTGACTAAAACTATTTCCACCATGTATGGTTAGTGAGTGTGTGGTTGATGGCAAGGTTTTGTTTGAATATCATTTCTATGAGATCAAGGCAACAATATAGAGGTTCTACTCCCTTCCCAATCTCTTTTGTTATCTATTATATTTTAGAGTCGTCATCATCATCAACATTTAACATCCGTCCGTTTTCCATGCTGGCATGGGCTGGATGGTTCGACTGGGGTCCGGGAAGCCAGGAGGCTGCACCAAGCTCCAGTCTGATCTGGCTGTGTTTCTACTGCTGGATGCCCTTCCTAACGCCAACCACTCCAAGAGTGTAGTAGGTACTTTTTACGTGCCACTAGCACAGAATCCAGAGGAGGCTGGCAACGACCACGATCAGTTGGTGTTTTTCACGTACTACTGGCACGGAAGCCAGTCAAGGCGGCGCTGACATTGGCCACGTTCGGATGGTGCATTTTATGTGCCACCGGTACAGGGATCACAACTACAATTTCCATTTGATTTTCATTTTGATGTTGATGTACTTGCCTCAATAGGTCTCCTCAAGCACAGCATGTCGCCCTACAATCCAAAGTACTTTTGAGTGAGCTGAGGCTGGTTATGTGACACTGGTGTAAGTTTCAACTGTGAACTCACTTTATTTGCCGGGTCTTCGCAGTCTCTGCATATCTCCAGAGGTCTCGGTCTTTTGTCATTGCCTCTGTGAGGTCCAACATTCGAAGGTCATGCTTCACCACCTCAGCTCATATCTTCCTGGGTCTACCTCTACCCTGGATTCCTTCAACTGTTTGGGAGTGGCACTTCTTCACTCAGCTGTCCTCATCCATCCACAGTACATGACTATACCATTGCAAACATCTCTCTTGCACGCCACATCCGATACTTCTTATGTCCAACATTTCTCTCAAGCTGCTTACACTCTGTTGTGTGTGCACACTGACATTACACACCCAGTGGATCATGCTAGCTTCATTTCTTTCGAGCCTACACCTGTCCTCAGCAGTCATGACCCATGTTTCACTGCCGTGAAGCATGGCATTTCGCACATATGCATCATACAATCTACCTTTCACTCTGAGCGAGAGGCTCTTTGTCACCAGTAGGAGTAGAAGCTTTCTGAACTTTGCCCAGGCTATTCTTATTCTAGAGGTAACACTCTCAATGCATCCACCCCCACTACAGACTTGGTCACCTAGGTAGCGGAAGCTATCAACTACTTCTAGTTTCTCCCCCTGGTATGTGATGGAATCTGTTTTCTGAGCATCTGTGGTGTTTATTACCCCTGTGCATCTGCCGCACACGAAAGCTATCTTCCCGGTTAATCTTCCTTTGATGTTGCTGCACCTCTTATGTGTCCATAGCTTACACTGGGTACATCATATATATATATATATATATATATATATATATCCCTCTCTCTCTTTCGGAGAAGCACAAGCACATACACAGACATATACACACACGGCAGTAACTTCCGCCTACCATATTCAATCACAAGGTTTCAGTCGGCCTGAGGCTATAGCAGAAGACACTTGTCCAAGGTGCCACGCAGTGGAACTGAACCCGAAACTATGTAGCTGGGAAGCAAGCTTCCTAACCACACAGCCATGCCCACCACCTATCTTCGTCTGTTGTTTTTTCATGAATTCTCCCTAGCAAGGGCATCCAGCTGTAGAAACTCTGCCAAATTTAGATTGGAGCCTGGAGTTGCCATCCGGTTTCACCAGTCCTCAGTCCAACCCATGCTAGCATGGAAAGCGGACGTTAAACGTTGATGATGATGATGATGATGATGATATATTGCGTGTGTGTGTGTTAGAGAAAGAGAGAGAGAGAGAAACTGAAAGGCAGATAGACTGACAGACAGACAGAGCACAAAGCAGGATACAGGAAGGAAGGGTGACAAGAAGAAAGATTAGAGAAATTATAGAAGTATTCCAAACACTCTTCTTCCTCTAAACTGTCATCATTGTGGTGTTTATATCAACTTATTACTGCTTATAACCCAGACAATCCCTGCTATAACTTACAGCTTGGACATTTTTCTAGCTGCAGCAGCTCACAGTGATTTCTTAGAAGCTACTGAAATTGTAGTGATCTCTCATTGGCAACTGATGAAGCAATGTATCCCAAGTTGTAAACTGTATATAGAATATTAAAACCATTATATACTGCCAAGCCAACAAGGGAGCCTTTGGGCTGAAAATTAGCGTGATGGGTAAGGATTTGTAGAATAGAAAAGGTACAGACTCTTGAAATAACTTCTGTACATTACTGGTGCTTCTTTAAGCCCACTCAACCTGCTAGAAATAGCAGCCAAATCTCCCTCTCCAATTTTAAAAAGCAATGGATGATTCAAGAACATAGTTCAGGGCACAATATTTCTAACAAGGGAAAAAAAAGAAAAGAAAATGTTGCAAAAGGTTTCGGCTTTAATACTTTTCTTTGTAAGTTTGCTGAACCCATTTGTTACCAATCCTTCCAGACTGCACCTAATTCTTAGATACAAACATCATGTTTTAAAGTATCTGAATAAAAATGCTTCCGTTAGAATTTCATATTAACTGAAATATATATATATAAACACCGCAGATGCTCAGAAAACAGATTCCATCACATGCCAGGAGGAGAAACTAGAAGTAGTTGATAACTTCCGCTACCTAGGTGACCAAGTCTGTAATGGGGGTGGATGCTCAGAGAGTGTTACTTTTAGAATAAGAATAGCCTGGGCAAAGTTCAGAAAGCTTCTACCCCTATATATATATATATATATATTCCAAACAGCAGATTAATAACAACAAAGTTATTTTACTAAAATTCTTTGATACTTTTGAAATTATCTGCAGTGAAGGCAATGTATTTCAAGAGAAATGTGGTAACAGAAGGTTTAAGCATGACTAACTTGGAGTGAAATAATAATTATAATAACGGCAACGAAGGCAGTGAACTGGCAAAATTGTTTCCAGGCTGAGAAAATTGTTTAGCAGTATTTCTTCTGACTTTATGTTCTGTGTTCAAATGCTGGTGGGGTCAACTTTGCTTTCCATCCTTTCGGGGTTGATAAAATAAGTACCAGTTAAACGTTGGGGGGGGGGGGGTTGATGTTATCGACTTATCCCCCACCCCCAAAACTGCTAGCATTGTGCTAAAATTAATTGTGACAACTAACACTTATTTCAGAAACTTCACAAGAACGAAGGGAAAAGTCATGAGTACAGAGAGTTTAGACCACGCCTGGCCAACTTGAATTACATTGCGGGCCACTTTAATCACAGAAAGTTTTTTGAGGGCCACTTGTATACTTTGTGCACTAACAGTCAAATAATCAAATTACAGAATCAAGAAGAATTTTTCATATTTTTGGTTGGTTTAGAATTATAAAACTGTAGGCCATTGCTTTATTGCCACTTATAAATTTTAAATTTATTTTGAAACAAATGTTTTACACAAACAATTTTATTTTGAAATTAAACACAATACTTCAAGAAAGTATCAAGCAGGATAAAAGTCTGCAGGCCACAGATTGGCCAGCCCTTGGATAGACTGTATATTGTTAGTGTCTTCAATTTGGTATCTTTTTGTCTGTGGTACTAAGATGCCTGGTTGTATACTCAACTCCTAGACGATAGATGCGAATGTGTTTCTCTGCATGTGTGTGTGTGTGTGTGTAT
The DNA here is from genome assembly GCF_046866305.1 of Octopus bimaculoides. Lineage (NCBI taxonomy): Eukaryota > Metazoa > Mollusca > Cephalopoda > Octopoda > Octopodidae > Octopus > Octopus bimaculoides. The sequence goes on from NC_142933.1 coordinate 18,348,893, forward strand.
CAGTAACACAGAGCTACACACTCTAAAATCAATTATCAATGAAACAGGATACTATGTGGGTGGCATGTAGGCAAGAGAAAAAAAAAATCTGTGTGACTATATATAGTCACACAGGGGTAAGTCATACAGCACAACAGGGTGACATGTAATGAAGGAAGTTTCTTCTGCTCTCACGTATGCCTTCTCTGAAAATAATAAGGAAAGGCTGACTATGAAAGTTGTAGTGCCTACCATAACCAGCAACTGTTCTGTGAGAATTAGCTTGTATGTCTGTGAATGGCATGAAAATGTTATAAAAGATATGTTTGCACTTGTATATGTGTACTTTGCGCGCGCACACACACACACACACACACATATATATATATATATACATATACATATGTGTATGTATATATATATATATACATGGGGATGTTTCTATGTGGCCTGCTTGTTTGTTGCACCTTGTTTACCATTTTTGTCCTTGTTCTTTTGCCACGTCATGTACCCAGTTATGTATCTATATGTACATGTGGATGAACGTATATACATACATGTACATATATATGCATATACTCATATATTGTTTGTATCACGACAGAATGCACGCGTTACCTTTATACAGTAAGTTTTAACTATTTTTCTAACGCGACTCTCTCTATTTCTATCTCCCCCTCTCATTCTTCCCTCTACTGTTCTTCGCCTCTACCTGTCACTACTTCTCTCTCTCTCTATCTCTTGTTACTCGTCCTTCGCCTCTCATCGTTACTATTACTATCTCTCTCTCTCTCTCTACCTCTCGTTGCTCACTTTTATTCTACTTCCTCCCCTCCTTTTCCCTCTGCTACTCTTTCTCTTCACACATCCTTGGTCACGTGTGTCCGGCTGCTATTTCTTTTCGTTCTTGGAATCACCAAGCTCGCACGTACTTCTTTGCCCCTCCTGTACGTGCTTCACAGCGTTCGAGACATACACACTTCACGTCTGGCTGTACAGCCTTTTTGTTTGTTTATTTCACCGTTTCGTTTTCCTGTCTTGTTTTCTGTCCGCCACTACCCTCCACGAAAACAATTTGATTTGTGTTCGTGGGAAGAACCATTTTAATGATGCGTACTGCCTTAATTCTTCGAAACGCCGGAGTTTTAATGGTGGCAGCTGATGAAGGGGATGTTTCTATGTTGCCTTCTTGTTTGTTGCACCTTGTTTACCATTTTTGTCCTTGTTCTTTTGCCACGTCATGTACCCAGTTATGTATCTTTATGTACATGTGGATGAACGTATATACATACATGTACATATATATGCATATACTCATATATTGTTTATATACACACACACACACACACATTTACTTATATATGCTCTTTTACTTGTTTCAGTCATTTGACTGTGGCCATGCTGGAGCACTGCCTTTAGTCAAGCAAGTCAACCCTAGGATTTATTCTTTGTAAGCCCAGTACTTATTCTATCAGTTCCTTTTTGCTGAACCGCTAAGTTACGGGGACGTAAACACACCAGCATCGGTTGTCAAGCAATGTTGGGGGTACAAACACAGACACACAAACATACACATAAATATATATACATATATACGACAGGCTTCTTTCAGTTTCCATCTACCAAATCCATTCACAAGGCTTTGGTCGGCCTGAGGCTATAGTAGAAGACACTTGCCCAAGGTGCCACGCAGTGGGACTGAACCCGGAACCATGTGGTTGGTAAGCAAGCTACTTACCACACAGCCACTCCTGCACCTATGCATATACAACACACACATATATAAGTATATAAATACACATATATATATATATAACATATATATATATATATATATATATATACATACATAAATGTGCGTGTGTGTGTGTGTAAATAGATATACATATATGAACACACACACACACACACACATATTCACATACACATATATAACCATGGCATAGAAATATAAATATTTCATTTTCTTTTTTTACATGTTTTTCCATGCTAGCATGGGTTAGAGTTTATTATCGAGTCGTTTTACAACCAGATGCTCTTCTTGTTGCAAACCCTTATTCGCTTCTCAAGTCAGGGATGTTGTATTTTACACGTCTTTGAAGGCATGAAGTGAACAAATGATTTATTGACATTACTGTCAAGAACACTGTTTATAACCGGCAACTTTTATTGTGCACGAATGTATTTTTTTTTTTTATTTATTTATGTGTTTCAGCCAAGTGGCTGCGGTCATGCTGGTGCACCACCGTGAGTATGTATCAGAATCCTTATCATCATCATCATTATTTAACATCTGTTACCATGGGTTGGATGGTGTGACCAGAGCTGGGTAGCCGCACCAGACTCCAGTCTGATTTTCCATGGTTTCTACAGCCGGATGTCGTTCCTAACACCAACCGCTTTACAGAGTATGCTGCATACTTTTATGTGGCACCACATGTGCATTTATGTGGAACCATACAGGCACTTTTACATGTCGCTGCACAGGCATTTTTACGTGACCCTACCACAAGTGCTTTATGTGAAGGTGTGGCTGTGTGGTTCAGAAGTTTGCTTCACAGCCATATGGTCTTGGGTTCAGTCCAAGTGCATGGCACCTTGAGCAAATCTTCTACTATAGCCATAGACTGATCAAAGCCTTGTGAGTAAATTTAGAAGGCATAAACTGAAAGAAGCCTGCATTATTAATACATACATATATATATATATATATATATATATATATATATATATATATACAATTGCAGCGTGGAAGGTGTTTATAAGCCATTTAAAAACATAAAAACCGTTAGATTTACTTCACCATTTAAATTTAATTTGTCAAATAATTTGTTAAATAAATTTAAATATTGAAGTGAATCTAACGGCTTTTGTGTGTTTTTAAATGGCTTATAAACACTTTCCATGCTGCAATTGTTTTTGTTTCAGCATACAATCTTGGATTAAGTCACTTGCTATGCAAGTACATCTCCGTAATATATATATATATCATCATCATCATCATTTAACGTCCGTTTTCCATGCTGGCATAGGTTGGACAGTTTGACTGGGTTCTGGGAAGCCAGGAGGCTGCACCAGTCTCCAGTCTGATCTGGCAGTGTTTCTACAGCTGAATGCCCTTCCTAATGCCAACCACTCCGAGAGTGTAGTGGGTGCTTTTTACGTGCCACTGGTGCAGGGATCACAACTACAATTTCCATTTGATTTTGATGTACTTGACTCAGTAGGTCTCCTCTGGCATACACACACAGACGCATGCACAGACACACATACATATGTATATAGGGTTGGCCAAAAGTCATCTGACAGTAAATCAAAATTCCATAAATACTATCTGTAATTCTGTATTGACTCAAATGGAAAAATGTGTTGCTCCAGAAGGACTTCAGTTTGAACAATTTTCATCATGTTTCATATTTAGATGTTTTTATTAAATTCATTCAGTTGTTAAACATAAATCTTGGAATTAAATGGTTTTGATTTACTGTCAGGTGACTTTGGGCCAACCCTGTATATATCGGTGCACTTGGTTTTGTGAATGAATGCCTAAGTGATAGTCTGGGGTTTTCAGAAACTGAAATTAACCAGCTAACAGAGACATTACAGATACAATCTGTAAGCAGAACAGCAAAAATATGCAAGACTTTTCTCAAGTTCAGAATGTGAGTTTGTTTTTGTTTTTTACATCCCAACTATGGAGATTTGTATCTTTACTAGAATCCAACTTCTTCCTTACTGGAAGATTTCAAATAATTAAAATAGAAGAGAAAATGCATACATGTGTATATGTTTGTGTGTGTTCTTTGTAATTGTCATCACTTTTACATCCACTTCTGTATGCTCTCATGGATTGGATGGATCTTGTCATGTACAACAAAGTCTCGCTGTTTGTTGCAGTCCTTTGTCATTTCCTCCATGAAGTTTAGCCTCTTATGACAAGTGTGTGTGTGTATACATTTGTGTGTGCAGGAATAAGTCATGAACTAAATATAGCTTACGTGTTGACCAAACTGCTTGGTTCCTCCTGATAAAAAAAACATCTATCAAGGAGTGGCCAGCCATATTGAAATCTAGGAGGTTGTATGTAATTTTAACATCCAAGGGTTTCTATTGGTGGCATAAATGAAGAGAATTATTCTGTAAAGACCTTTGGTAGGAGAAGAGGCAAAATTAACCTGGTATGATTTGAACTTTGGAATGTGAGGTGATGTGACTAAATATAACAAGGCATTTTACCCAATGTTCTCCTTCTTTTCTGCCCCTCACTAATTAGATGAAATAAAATAAGAATAACTAGAAAACTATCAAAGATTTAAAATGTAATATTAAAATTTTTAAAATTTATTTTATTAAAAATGTTATGTCTGCCTGGATGTGTTGAGCATGACTGAGTGCAAGAAGTTTGCTTCCCAACCACATAGTTTCAGGTTCAGTCCCACTGCATAGCAACTTGGGCAAGTGTCTTCTACAGCCTTGGGCCAACTAAAGCCTTGTAAGTGGATTTGGTAGCTGGAGAAAATGGCAAAATTGACGCTTATATATATCTGACCACCTCCACCCCATGTTTCTATCCATCTTTTACTCTCCTCCTGCACTCTTGCAACCTTAGCCACTCCTGTTGATTTTCCTGTCTCCATACTCTCCTCTATTCACCTTCTTGGACATGTTATCATGATGGTATGTTCAGGTGTCACATTGCTACTATATTTCCTCCTTTTCGTGGCATCATTCCAGCTATCCTCACTCACCCATGTAAAATGTAAAGTAGCCATGAATCTCACCCACAACAAATCTGTCCCCATTTTTCCCCATCATATATTAATCTTTCAATACCTCACATAAAGTGGCCACCCTATTTTCTGTTCTGCCTCTCAGGCAAAGGTGCTCTTTAGTCTTGCAGCTTACAAGGTAGCCTCAGTAGTGCTGGTCCTACTCTGTAAAGTGACTGGTTTTTGGAGGAGCATCCAGCCGTGGAAACTGAGGCACTGCAGCATGTCCTGGCTCTCTGATTTGTTGGATCCTATCTAACTGTCCAACTCATGATGCCAGCATAGAAAGCAGGCAAAAAATAGTGATGATGATGAGGATATATGTATGCATGTGTGTTTGCATATATATATATATATATATATATATATATATATATACACACACACTATTTTGAGCATGGCCGTTGCCAGTACCGCCTGACTGGCCTTCGTGCCAGTGGCACGTAAAAGCATCTACTACACTCTTGGAGTGATTGGCGTTAGGAAGAGCATCCAGCTGTAAAAACTCTGCCAGATCAGATTGGAGCCTGGTGCAGCCATCTGGTTTCACCAGTCCTCAGTCAAATCGTCCAACCCATGCTAGCATGGAAAGCGGACGTTAAACGATGATGATGATGATGATGATGATGTATATATATATATATCTACACGCACGCACACATTATTGCAGGAGTAGCTGTGTGGTAAGAAGCTTGCTTCCCAACCACATGGTTCCGGGTTCAGTCCCACTGCATGGCACCTTGGGCAGGTGTGTTCTCCTATAGCCCCAGGTCAACCAAAGCCTTGTGAGTTGATTTGGTAGACGGAAACTGGAAGAAGCCTGTCATATGTATGTATTTGTGTGTCTTTGTTTCTCCCCCACCTCTATTGCTTGACAATTGATGTTGATGTAATTACATCCTCATATCTTAGCTGTTTAGCAAAAGGGACCAATAGAATAAGTACTAGGCTTACAAAGCATAAGTCCTGGGGTCGATTTGATTCGACTAAAGCCGGTGCTCCAGCATGGCCACAGTCAAATGACTGAAACAAATAAAAGAATAATCATTATCACCATTCTGTGTTCAAAACCCATGAAGTTGACTGCTTTTCGTGCATTGTTCTATGACTCAATGAGATATGCAGCAATCAAGTATTGGTGTTGAAAGTGATAGAAAGAGAAATGGTAGGAGAAGTAATGGTGTAAAATATGGAAAGATTTGAGTGTGAAAGACATAGTGAACATCTGTGTGTGTGTGTGTTTGTACGTGTGCAAGAGAGGAAGGGAGACTGTTGTTTGCAGCTCTGGCAATATTGGAAGTAATGATGTCATTGGCACACAAATACATGTGACATCTTAGTCACCAATGTGACATCTTAGTCACCAAACTGTAGCGTTGAGATTTTTTATTTCATTGATTTCTGTTTAACTGTCTTTGTGTGGCTGTAGTTTGGTGGTCATATCGAGGGAGGGGTTATGCCAGTTTTGTGACAGTGTTGGAGGAGCATTTATAGCAGTTGTGGCAGTGTTGGGGGTGCATTTATGACTGTGGTGGTGGTGGTGGTTGGTGGGTAAGGGGAGTTGCTGCTGTAAAAATCCAGTTGTGACTCCAGCAATAATTTGGTGCTGTTTACTTGTCTCTCTTCAGCCATTCAATAGGTGTGTTGCACAATAGAGGTTTTTTTTTTTTATTTCATTTTTTTTTTTTTTGTTTCAACTGTGCTAAAAACAATGCTAATATATATTATAGCTGTTATTGTTCTATGAATAGCTGTTACTCTGACATGTGTGGGAGAAAAAAATTGTCTTTTTATAAGTGGGCCATTTATTGTCAGGTGATATTTATTTTTTTTTTTTTCTTATTTCTTTTGTTGGACAATGAAACTACACCTCATTCAGACCACAGGGATTGGTTGATAAATCTTTCCAACACAACACACACAGCTGATTTCAGACATCAGCGGCAAATATTTTTCTGATTTTCACATAATACTTATTCTGAGTATTCTTTTCAACTCTTAGGCACAAGGCCCAAAATTTTTAGGAAGAGGGCCAGTTGATTAGATCGATCCTAGTATGCAATTGGTACTTCATTTATCGGCCCCGAAAGGATGAAAGACAAAGTTGACCTCAGCAGAATTTGAACTCAGAATGTAAAGCCAGATGAAATACTGCTAAGCATTTCGCCTGATGTGCTAACGTTCTGCCAGCTCACCGCTTTACTTACTCTTTTACTCTTTTACTTGTTTTAGTCATTTGACTGCTGCCATGCTGGAGCATTGCCTTTAGTCGAGCAAATCGACCGCAGGACTTATTCTTTGTACGCCTAGTACTTATTCTATCGGTCTCTTTTGCCGAACCGTTAAGTTACAGGGACGTAAACACACCACCATCGATTGTCAAGCGATGTTGGGGGGACAAACACAGACACACAAACACACGTATATATATCTACATATACATATATACGATGGGCTTCTTTCAGTTTCCGTCTACCAAATCCACTCACAAGGCTTAGGTCGGCCCGAGGCTATAGTAGAAGACACTTGCCCAAGGTGCCATGCAGTGGGACTGAACCTGGAACCATGTAGTTGGTAAGCAAGCTACTTACCACACAGCCACTCCTTCTGAATATTCTATTAAAAATATCTCTAATATCATAATTTAATTTGGTTACCATTCTACCAACTAACTGCACTATTATTTCGTGGTGCACTTGGTCCAAGAACGTATCACCTCAGACCAACAAGGCAAAACCTCTTTGTCAAGTGTCAACGAAGTTGTTTATGTTGACCCCTAGCAGGGATGTCTATGTGACTATCCAAGGGTCAATAAACACCTGAAGCAATTTTGAATGTTAAGGATGCTGATTAGCAAAATGAATCTTAAAGAACCTCACTAATTTCCAGCCAGATATCAATGCAATAGACAGTATTCACTAAACACATTTTTCATAGTAAATATTTTGATTATATCACTATAATATGACTTCGTTTTTGTTGTTGTTTTTATGAATTTCATTAAGTATTTTCATTAAATTTATTTAAATATTTCTTATCAAAAAGAGGTAATGACACAAAAGAATAAAGGAGTTATCGTTTCTAAATTAAAAAAAATATTTATTATTTTGTTTTCGATGTTGATGCATTTGCGTCCCTGTAATTTAGCTGTTCAGTAGAAGAGGCTGATAGAATAAGCACCAGGCTTACAGGGAATAAGTCCTCGAGTCGATTTCTTCGACTAAAGGGTGGTGCTCCAGCATGGCCACCATGAAATGACTGAAACAAGAGGATAAAAGAATACCAGAAAAACGTATACTTTCTAGTTTTATTTTAGAAATTTACATGATTGGGGTTAGCAAGTTATCTGCAATTCCATTAAGGAGTTGTATAAGAAGCTTCTCAACTCCTGCCCTATGTGGTTTCTTGACCTGCTAGAAATAACAGCTAATTCTCTCTCATCATTTCCTGCTGTCTTATAGGACAAGTTGGATAAAGTGATATCATGTGTGTCTTGATTTTTGAATAAGTATACTGTGTGCTACCCAGCATTTCACAAGAGACAACTATAACGGTTGGAGACACAAACACACACACATGACAGGTTTCTTTCAATTTCATTTACCAAATCCACTCACAAGCCTTTGGTCAGCCTGGGTGTATCGAAAACATTTGCCCCATATGCTGTGCAGTGGTACTGAACTCAAGATCACATGGTTGGGAAGCAAATTTCTTAAGCACACAACCAGGGCTTACTTCTTGCTCAAGCCAGAAGACTTGAACAAATAACAATTATAAGTTTTGCCTGACTCATAATGCCAGCAGTAGTAAACAAAACACTGGTTGATTTTATGCAACTCATGCACAAAGACAACTGTATTACACACAAAAGAAAAATTAATTATGTATGTTTAAAGCAGGCACATTAACATACAACTAAATTTAATGTCATGTGTCAGTTGGAAAGTCATATACAAACTGTATTACACCCCCATCCGAATATGTAATGGTTTTAATTCTATGGTGTTTACATGTACCTAGGTATATAAGGGTGTCCCATGAAACAAAAGAAAAAAAGATCTTTGTAAGCATAAAAATATAACGGATAAATAGGAACCAATGATAGAAACCACTATTTTCATCATCATTTTAATGTCCTCTTTCCATGCTGGTATGGGTTGGATGGTTGACAGGTCTGAGGATTGCATTATGCTGCATCGTCTGATTTGGTGTGGTGTCTACAATTGGATAGCCTTCCTAACAGCTTTACTGTGTTTACTAACCACTTTACTAAGTGTACTGGGTTCTTTTTTCATGACACCAGCACTAGTGGGGTTGCTACATAGCTTGCAAAACTAAGATCCCTTTTGGTTTAGTGAGCTGCAGTTGAGAGGCTCATTTCCAAAATATTTAATTAGTCACTTCATTACCATAGACTTTCTGTCACATGCATACCTATTCATGTTTCTCAACACTAGCAATTAAATATTCTTTTTTCTTCAATGTTTCCCTCTGTTATCAAACTGTTTCATATTGTTCTTGTTCTATTTACAGCAAAACAACATAAAGCAGAACTTAGGGAAAATACTTGTCAACTGACAAACATTCGAAAAATATTCCTTTGGTAAGTTTTCACCTGTGATATTCAGTTCATTTAACGATGCAAGACAATGAAGTCTCCTTTCTTTGACCAATCAACCTGTTAGAAATAACAGTCACAAAAAAAAAAAGCAAAATGGAAAGAACACATTGGATATTGTTGTCTCTGATATGCACAAACAACTAAGGGTCCTGGGATGACTTGAGAGTTTTTCTTCAGATATCTGCTTGATCCGAACTGACTTTGGGGAACAAACAAATAACAATAATATTCATTTAACACACCACTAATCACCTTTTGTTTTGAATTCCCTTGAAGAATATCTCTTGTCTAACTGCCAAAAAATGATACAAGAGTTATACTAAGGCAATAATATGAGGGTCATACTCCTATAGTAATAAGATAAAGGTTATACCCCTACAACAAACTACCCACCATACATCTTCCTATTACACACATCCCTAAACCTTGCCTCTTCAAGCCTAATGGTTGGTTGGTTGGAGTTATGCCAATTCTATGCTATCCCTGACCCATCAAACACAGCCAGGTGAGTAACTGAAACAACCCGCTTTGACCTGTACCTCTACATTCCACATAATCAAAACTCATAAGCCCAAATCCACCAAGTGGTTCGCCCAAAGCTGCACTACAACGGTTTAGGCAAAGAACATTATCTAATCTGCAGTGTTTAGAGAAAATCTCTCTCCCCTACAAACGGCTTTTACCCACTACTACATCTCCTATAAGACTGTCATATGAAAAATGAAAGACACCTCCCTGCATCACACAACTCTCAAGTTATCCCATCTCCTAAACTGCAACCAATCCTTTTTGCTTCTTATCATCTCTAACAACTTTGTAGAACCCTCCTTCCACTTTTCAACCATAATGTCTGCAAGATGGAGAAAACCTTGCCATTTGCTTCTTCCACTCCACCAGGCTCACCTCTGCCAAGTGTTAAAGCAACTGTTTTCACTTAAAAGCAATATTTCCAGGATAATGTTGTGATCATTTTACATCTTTTGAGTTCACTTGGGGTTCCAAGATTTGAATTGTTACCAGGTCAGCCCTCATTAAGCAAACCTATGATCAAAAGCATTCCAGATATGACCATCCCCTCCTTTTTGTATATCTAGGACTATACTACATTATCCAATGTGTTGTTTTTTAAGAAGGTAGATGTTTGATTTAAGAGAGATTTAGCTTCTCTAAAGTTGGATTACATTTGTACAGTGTAAAAAAAAAACATAAGTGAAGCGTTGAATTCCAGGATTGCCCAGACTCAGGATGATCAAAACTGAAATGACTGTTTAAGCATTCGTTTCATCACCATCATCATTTAACGTCCGCTTTCCATGCTAGCATGGGTTGGACGATTTGACTGAAGACTGGTGAACCAGATGGCTACACCTGGCTCCAATCTGATATGGCAGAGTTTCTACAGCTGGATGCCCTTCCTAACTCCAACCACTCCGAGAGTGTAGTGGGTGCTTTTACATGCCACCGGCACGAAGGCCAGTAAGGCGGGTTTGGCAACGGCCACGCTCAAAATGGTGTATTTTACGTACCACGTGCACAGGAGCCAGTCCAGCGGTACTGGCAATGAATTCGCTCAAATGTCTTTTCACGTGCCACTGGCACAAGTGCCTGGAGGGCGACGTTGGTAACGATCACGCTCAAATGGTGCTATTTACGTGCCCTCGGCATGGAAGCCAGAGAGCTGATGCTCTGGCAACGATCACACTCGGACAGTGCTCTTACATATTATTAAGATGGTAAGCTGGCTGAAATGCTAGTTCTGAGTTCAAATTCCACCAAAGTCCACTTCTCATCCTAACAGGGTTGATAAAAATAAGTAGTACCTATTGAGTACTGGGGACAGTGTAATCAAGTCATCCTATTCTCTTTAAATCGCTGGCCTCATGTCAAAATTTGAAACCATTATTATTATTAATGTGGTGAGCTAGCCAAATCATTTCTTCTCTCTTTACATTCTGAGATTCAAATGCTGCTGAGGTCATCTTTGTCTTTAATCCTTTTGGAGTTGGTAAATAAATACCAGATGAGTATTGCAGTCAATGTATTTGACTTCCCACTCCCTCAAAATGTTAGGATCTGTGCTTATAGTAAAAAGGATTATTATTATTATTATTATTATTATTATTATTATTATTATGGTGGCAAGCTGGCTGAATCATTAGCATGTCAAACAAAATGCTTAGTGGCATTTCATCTTGTTCTTTATGTTCTGAGTTCAGATGCTGCTGAGGTTAACTTTGCCTCTCATCTTTTCAGGGGTCAATAAAATAAGCACCAGTCAGATATTGGGGTCTATGTAATTGATTAACCTGCTTCTCCTTAAAGAAATTGTTGGCCGTATTCCAAAATTGGAAGCATTATGATTATCAATAATATTAATATGCTAACTTTTTGTTTTTGTACATACCTGATGTGTGTGTCACACTTACTTCAAAGAAGTGGCAAAGCAAAAGAGAGGAGGACAGAGAGAAAGTAAAAGTGAAAGAGACAGTGAGTGGTGACAGCATTCATTTTGTGTTTTTAAATGTTTATCATATTGCAAGAGAAGTAGATACATAAATACATAAGCACATTGTTAAATTAAAAGCAGGAGAGAAGAGAGACAGAAAGGAAGTGAAAAAGAAAGTGAGAGAGACAGTAGATGCATAAATCCAAAGAAAAGTTCATACATACATACATAGACACTGCATATATTGGATGTCAATTTCACTTTTCATTACCACACGAGGATAAAATAACTCACAAATGGCTGAGTACTCCACAGACATGCATAATATAAACGTAGTTCCCAGGGAGATTCAACCTCACACAGAATATGACAAGGCTGGCCCCTTTGAATTACAGCTACAACTCGAGACTTATATATATGAATGTATTTGTGTGTATGTATAGTTTACTTTAGTTAAAACATGTTTGCAATAAGTGTCGCGTAGTGGAAATAAATGCAACTACCAAACTTTCATTCATAAATCCATTTATTATTTCGTTCTTGATGTTGGTGCATTAGCTGTTCAGCAGAAGAGACTGATGGAATAAGCACCAGGCTTACAGGGAATAAGTCCTGGGGTCAATTGCTTCGACTAAATGTGATACTCCAGCATGGCCACCATCAAATGACTGAAACAAGTAAAAGAATAAAAGAATACCAGAAAAGCGTTCCATACCACTAAACCAAGAAGGTTCTTTGAATATGTATGATGTCTTTTAAGGTTAAATAATAATTCCGTTTACATTTGTGTAACTGAAATATTTTGGTTGGATTATACAGTCATTGGTGTTACATTACTTTCTATATTCTATAACTGTCACAATATTCTTTTCTAAGCCTGAAATGTTTATGGGGAGGGGGCCAGTTGATTAGATCAACCCCAGTACACAACTGGTACTTAATCTATCCCCCCCACCAAGGACGAAAGGCTAAGTCGACCTCAGCGGAATTTGAACTCAGAACGTAAAGACAGACGGTCTTAATATTCAAACATTTCTTATGGCACCAGTACACTGTTTACAGATGCTTACATTTCTAATGTTTTCCGTGAATTTTTCACGGGTCCAGCTAGTTATTATTATTATTATTATTATTATTATCGATAATAATGATAATAATATCATCATCATCATCATCATTATTATTATTATTATTATTATTATTATTATTATTATTATTAAGTCGGCGAGCTGGCGGATTCACTAGCACGCCGGGCGAAATGCTTAGCGGTATTTCGTCCGTCCTTAGATTCTGAGTTCAAATTCTGCCGCGGTCGACTTTGCCTTCATCCTTTCGGGTCGATAAATTAAATACCAGTTAAATACTGGGTCGATGTAATCGATTTAACCCCCCCACCAAAATTTCAGACTTTGTGCCTTTAATAGAAAGGATTATTATTATTATTATTATTATTATTATTATTATTATTAACATCATCATCATCATCATCGTTTAACGTCCGCTTTCCATGCTAGCATGGGTTGGACAATTTGACTGAGGACTGGTGAAACCGGATGGCAACACCAGCCTCCAATCTGATTTGGCAGAGTTTCTACAGCTGGATGCCCTTCCTAACGCCAATAATTATCATTATTATTATTATTATTATTATTATCATTATCATTATTATTATTATTAAGGCAGCAAGCTGACAGAATTGTTAGCATGCTGGATGAAATGCGCGGCGGTATTTCGCCGGTCACTACGTTCTGAGTTCAAATTCTGCCATGGTTAACATGGCCTTTCATCCTGTCAGGGTCAATAAAATAAGTACCAGTTGAGAACTGGGATTAATGTAATCAACTATGCCCCTTACCAAAAATTTCAGGCCTTGTGCCTATAGTTGAAGGGATTATTGTTATTATTATTATTATTATTATGAAGGCAGTGAGTTGGCAGAATTGTTAGCATGCCGGGCAACCTGCTGAGTAGCACTTGGTCCATCATTACAATCTGAGTTCAAATCCCTATGAGGTTGACTTTGCCTTGCATCCTTCCGGAGGTCAATGAAATAAGTACCAGTTATGCCCTGGGGATGATATAATCGACTTGCCCCTCCCCTCAAATTTAAGGCCTTGTGCCTTTAGTAGAAAGGGTTATTATTATTTTTGTTATTGTCCAGCAGACATATCCAGCTTTGTTCAGGATTTAAATGGCATAGTTTGTATATTTGGTACAGTTAAGTTGAAACGTGATACAGGGATGTACAGCATTGATAGCAAAACATCTGTGGAGTAAATGAAGTGCTAATTCGACTAAGTGACATGTCATGTGTCTGTTTGGAAGATTCCAAGCCCCTAACCTTGTCATGGAAAAGTGGGTGGAGGTGTGTGATTTTTGAATGCACCAAAAAGCTCTCAGTGGATATACCCTCCCTTGCAGCTGTCAGTGCTGTTGCTACCACACTGAACAATCAGCAGACATAGGAACTATTACATCTCTATGATAAATTAAGTCTGTGGGTGCACTCAACAGCACCACATGAGTGAAATCTGCATGAAAGAAATGACGTGGTAAGGCGGTGGAGGATTGGCTGAAGCTATTAATGCAACATTCCTGGCCAGGTGAATACTATGCTGCTCATTGCTTTTCGTTGCTCTTGCAGTAGCTGTACATGCAGCATTTTGTGATTGCCTGATTGAAGTCTTGTGTGATGATTTCATTTGCTCTCCTTTTCAATTTCTCTGCTACTTTCGTTATTTGACCAATGGAGGATCTCTTCTTTGGAGACATTATATCAAGAAATATGATGTAATAAACTAAGATGACAAATGTTCGTTAATAATGAAATGTCAATTTAAAAAAAAGGTAAATATCAATATCATAGGAAATTTTAAGAGCAGTTACCTCTCAAAGGGTTACCTCCCTTCTCTACAGTACTCATACTTACCCAAGGAAAGGGGGTTTTCTGGCCCCAGAGGCACCATTACTCATGTGAAAAATTTTAAGAGTTTAAAATCATCTCTGGAACATAAATAATGTATATTCCTAGTTTGAAGAAAATCAGTTGTGAACATCAGGAGTTATGCGGGTTTGCACACACACTCTGAGTTTTACATATGTAGATAGCAGGCTGGTTGGATCATTAGTGTTAGAGAAAATGCCTTGTGGTATTTCTTCCAATTCCTTATGTTCGAAGTTCAACTCTGCCTTTTATTATTCAAGGTTTAATAAAATAAAGTATTAGTTAAGTACTTGGATAAATGGTATTGACTAATCTAACCCTTAAGAATTGCAACCTTTCTGTCTATATTAGAATCATCATCATCATCATCATCATCATCATCGTTTAACGTCCGCTTTCCATGCTAGCATGGGTTGGACGATTTTACTGAGGACTGGTGAAACCGGATGGCAACACCAGGCTCCAATCTGATTTGACAGAGTTTCTACAGCTGGATGCCCTTCCTAACGCCATTATTATCATTATTATTATTATTATCAAGGATATTCTTCAATGTATTGTTTTGTTTGAAAATGAATTTGAGTTGAGGGATATTTGGCTGCTATTTCCCCCTCATCGATTCATGCATAAAGTTTAACAAATCATATCCTGCAATGCTGACTTTGAAATGAAAAGAAAAAAAGGCATAACCCCTTCCAAGAGCCATAGTCCTCCACTACCATCACCACATATTTCGTTTTAACGATTTTTTGCCCATGGGCCCTTTTGATTACTGTCCTATTCTGGTGGACCCTCCAAAGCCATTTAATGTTTTATAGATACTTCTTTCAAAATTCCTATTTTGTTATTCACACATTAACTTGTGTAGTTTGAACCCTGTAAAACATCAGAGAAAGAAACCTGGCTGTTTCTTGCAACAAATACATCCAAAGTAACATTCTTTCACGGACACTTAAAATACCAGTGTGGATCCCCGATTTACTATTTTGTTTGTGTGGACCCTGCAAAATCTTATATGGACTACAGTTGTGAACCACTGGTCTGTAGGCTATAACCAGGTATTAGAAATACAGGGAAGAGTAAGTGAAATCTATCTATCTAGTTCGTCCCTCAGTACGCCCCAAGACTGTTTCCACACGTTTTCCTTTTTCATCTCGATCTTCCATAATGCTCCTCAGCCCCTGTACCCCTTCTGTACCAGTATCCTCCAGCAAGTTGTCAGTATAGGTCGTCTTCCTCTTTCCTCTCCTGGTTCTTCCTTCCATTGGTTGCCAGAGCACTAGCTTGTTAGCAATTTCATCGGTGGGTCTGATGCAGTGTCTAGCTAGCCTCATCCTTCTATGTTGTATCTTCAAGGTTATGTTTGGTAGTCCCTGGTATAAGTTGGCATTTGCTGTATGACTCTTCCAGGAGACATTGAGTGTCATTCTTAGCATCCTCATATAACAACCGTCCAACTGCTTCTTCAATGCTTTGGAGCCATAACAGGAAGGCTATCATTATCTACGTAGACTTTAAAAAGGCTTTTGATTCAGTACACAGAGGAATGTTGATGAAGAGACTTAAAGCATATGATATTCCACCAAGAATTCTGAGAGCAATAGGTAAGCTGTATGAGACCACCAGAGCGAAAGTGATCACTCCTGATAGAGAGACGGAATACTTTGAAATCAAAGCCAGAGTATTACAAATGAAATGGAGGCGCAATGGCCCAGTGGTTAGGGCAGCGGACTCGCGGTCATAGGATCGCGGTTTCAATTCCCAGACCGGGCGTTGTGAGTGTTTATTGAGCAAAAACACCTAAAAGCTCTACAAGGCTCTGGCAGGGGATGGTGGCGAACCCTGCTGTACTCTTTCTCTCACTCTTACTTCCTGTTTCTGTTGTGCCTGTAATTCAAAGGGTCAGCCTTGTCACAGTGTCACGCTGAATATCCCAGAGAACTAAGTTAAGGGTACACGTGTCTGTGGAGTGCTCAGCCACTTGCACGTTAATTTCACGAGCAGGCTGTTCCGTTGATCGGATCAACTGGAATCCTCGACGTCGTAAGCGACAGAGTGCCAACAACAAATGAAATAGTAGCTAGGTATTGAACCAGTTTTGCATTGGAAACAGTAACCTAGTACTATAGGAAATTTTAAAAAAATGACAGGAAGACTAAGTCTCCAGTGATAACCCTATAATCCAATGTTTTGTTTTGTGCTAATTTATTTTTATATTTTCACTAAACTTGTTTTCTTTGTTTTCTTTCCAGTCACATCTGTCTGCAACCAACAGAAATCTATCACAATGAATTGCAATTGGTTCTGGAGTATTCTCTGGTTTATAATCTTATTGGTGTTTGGCCTTCCAATTGGCCTTCTCTGTGCTGTCCTGTTTGTCTTGATCAGTCCATGTGCAGCCTGCTGTAATGGCTGTGTAGAGCTAATGAACCTCTTGGACAGAGGACTCAAACTGCCACTGACTTGTGCACAAAACATGGTTGTTGGTAAATCTCCATGTTAAAAAAAGGAAAGAAAAATTTTTTTTTAATCTATGAAATCCTGTCACCCGCCCCCTACCAACATAACCGATTCCTTCCATCATAATTTATATAAAAACATAAAAAAAACCTGTTTTCTTTTTCTTTTTTTAACATTTCGAAAATAAAATTTTAATGTATTGTAATCTGCTTAAAAGTCCATGTGGAAAAGCCAGACAGTACACTGAAGGCTCATAATTATTTTTCAGGCTTTTAACCTCGTCTTTAGAGCATAATTACACTTCAGTTCAACTCATTCATCATCATCATCATCATCGTTTAACGTCCACTTTCCATGCTAGCATGGGTTGGACGATTTGACTGAGGACTGGTGAAACCGGACGGCAACACCAGCCTCCAATCTGATTTGGCAGAGTTTCTACAGCTGGATGCCCTTCCTAACGCCAACCACTCAGAGAGTGTAGTGGGTGCTTTTACGTGTCACCCGCACGAAGGCCAGTCAGGCGGTCAGTGTCATAAAGAATTGTGTGTCACACTTACTTCAAAGAAACGTTAGCACGCCGAGCGAAATGCTTAGCGGTATTTCGTCTGCCGCTACGTTCTGAGTTCAAATTCCGCAGAGGTCGACTTTGCCTTTCATCCTTTCGGGGTCGATCAAATAAGTACCAGTTACGCACTGGGGTCGGTATAATCGACTTAATCCGTTTGTCTGTCCTTGTTTGTCCCCTCTGTGTGTAGCCCCTTGTGGGTAGTAAAGAAATAACACTTACTTCAAAGAAGAGGCAAAGCAAAAGAAAGGAGGACGGAGAGGGAGAGAGAGAGAGTGAAAGAGACAGTGAGTGGTGACAGCATTCATTTTGTGTTTTTAAATATTTTAGAGAGGAAGTAAGAGAGAAAGAGAGAGTCTTAAGATAATGCTAACCAGAAACTGAACTGATCAAGCTTTTCATACATGCTGTAAAGTGGTTGGCATTAAGAGAGGCATCCAGCTTTAGAAACAATATCAAACAGACACTGGAGTACGATGCAGTCCTTGGGCCTGTTGGATCCTGCCAAATCATACAAACTATGTCAGCATCATGATGATAATGATACCAAGCCAGCTGAGACCACTCATGGTTCTGTGATACAAACTTCCTGTTTTAAATTGATGTACATAAAAAACTTTTCTTGTAAATCTCATGTTAAATTTATGTTCTAAACACCAGCTTCACAATGACAAAGTGATTTTACTAAATTCCTCTGATTTCGAAATTAATTGAAACAGTATATTTCAACAGAAATATGGTAATGAAAGGGTTAACATGCATTTTGATGATGAGATGAATTCTCGAAAATTATCTGAATTAAATTAATTCATTTCAGAACATTAAACATTTTATCATCAAATAGAGAGCTGGAGATTTGAACCTTTTCCATTCAGCACTGTCTACGGTCTGCATCAGCCAGGTAGCACTGATAGAATTCATCAAAGTATGAATGACAAATGCAAACAGTCCAAAATGTATTACGGGCACTTTTTTTTTTTTACCAGCTAGGAACAAGGTGCTGTGCCCTTGCTAGTGTTCACTGACTCTACAAAACCAGTGAGATAAATACCTTCATATTCTACTTAACCTGGTGGAAGTCAACACCTTCTGGAAAAGAGAGAATTCTTGGTCAACATTCAGAAGAGGAAGGATTGGGCTTAGTAACTAGAAGGGAGTTGGACATGACATGGATGATGAGGAAAGATGAGTTCCTGAGTGAAGGTAGCACAAGAACATCCAACTTAACCCTTTAGCATTTAAACTGGCCATGTCCAGTCCAAATATCCTACTTATGTTCAAACTGGCCAGATCTAGCCTCTCACAACTACCATACAAAGTAATTCTAAAAATAAACACACATCAAAATCTTAAAGCTGCAAAATAATGCATAATTAATTAAAAGCAATGTAAATAAATAAGCAATACATTTGATTGAGTAATCTGAATGTTAAAGGATTAGGGAACATTATATTAGTAGCAACAAGAGAATACAGTTTATAGTTGCAGGCAAGAAGCTGGAACATGTCAGAGAAATTTCATACCAAAGTCAACTGACCTTTCTCTGGCTTCAGTCTAGGATACTTGTGTGCAGTGGCACTGCTTCAGATATGGGATCAATATTTCCCTAGAGGACAAATGTCCATCATGTAACCAGTAAATGTTGGAGAATTAACATTTTTAGGATGTGGTCCTGGTTATTTGAGGGATGTGCTTTTACTGAGTGAAATACTCAGGAAACTTTGAGGGCCTAATATTGAAGCAACTTTGTGGCAATACTGCTCATGTTTTTAGGTTGGGTCCAGTGCAGTATGAGTGGTGGTTGTGTTTTTTGCTACTGAGACAAGATTGGAGACCTCCAGTAGGGCCATACCATTCATGGAATCAAATGGAACCTCCATCCATGGAATCAACCCAGGTTTGTCATGCAGTGATTGTAAATGACATACATATTGGGAATGTTAGGGAGGAACAAAGAATAGTATTAACTGTATAAGCATGGTCAGCATTGGACATAGCAGATGTGATGGGAAGCAAGGCATCGATGTGTAAAATGATAAAGCTGAATCCTGGAACTCACCAGTGTTGATAGAGTTTGAGACAGAAAGAGCTGTCACCACACAAACTTGGTGCAGATCCGAGAGATGGCAAACAGATGGAGCCAATTAATAAGTAATTTCAAAAAGGAAATTTGTATATCTGACATGGTTGGGTCAAAATTTCTCAAAAGAATGACCCATTGGTCGGTGATGTCAGACTGTAGGTCTCCAGTGGCTCTTGCATTACAGCAGTGAGAACACTTGATGCATTTTGGCTTTGTTGGACATTTTCAATAATGTACTCACAGCCAGTATGTGTAAACAAAATCCATTACCATTGATATATATAAAAACAGTGACTAAACAGTTACTGGTGTTGCAAGTAGCTGCACATGGGCAAATTTGAACTCAAAATGCAGAGGGCTGGAACAGATAATGCAAGGCATTCTATCTTACCATGACAACTCCATAAGTTCAGTGCCCTGCACTAATATTTTTATCAGCTCCTAAGATAGAAGCGAAATAGACCTCAGTGAATTCTGAGTCTAGGTATTTGAAACAAATACCACAAAACATTCTACCCAACAATGTCATTTTAATGCCTATAACTTCTGCTTAGCTAAAAGTTCACATCTGTTTCTACAATGCTCATTTCATTACATAATTAAAATCTCGTTTTCAACTCAATACATTTGCTTAACATGACAATGCTTTAAGTCTCAAAATGAAAATAGACGGGCAATTGCTGCCATTAGCTATAAGCATAAAGTGTTGATAAAACATTCATTTAGTTGTTCAAAAAATAATTTGCAATTTACTCAAAAGACAATAGAGCAATTCTTTAAAAGGTTGGTTCTGTTACTTTGACAAACACCATTGTCCCTACTTAATAGAGACAGGAATAGAAGGGATGCAGTCTATTGCTTGTCAATGCTTTGGTAATGAATTAACTTGGATTTAAAATAGCATCTACGAAAAAGAAATGAAGTCAATTATATAATATAAAT
Source organism: Octopus bimaculoides (assembly GCF_046866305.1). NCBI lineage: Eukaryota > Metazoa > Mollusca > Cephalopoda > Octopoda > Octopodidae > Octopus > Octopus bimaculoides. The sequence goes on from NC_142933.1 coordinate 18,369,705, forward strand.
CATATTTATACATACTTGGTAGATATTCCATCTACCAAATCCACTCAAAAGACTTTGGTTGGCCCAGAGTTACAACAGAGGACACTTGTCCAAGGTACTATGCAAAAGGACAAAATCCAAAATCATGTGATTAAGAAACAAACTGTTTAACTAATCATATTGGACAATCATCATTTCCATGTCTATTTTTCTATGCTTACAAAGATGAGATGGAATTCAGTGACCCAGACTTTCTAGTTAGATACCCTTGTTGCCAACACTCACCTGTTCCCAAGCAAGGTAATATTTCCCCATGGCTGGAGATGCTTGTACAGGGTACGGTGAATAAATTGCCATCTAAATTATGCAAAAATGAAAATAACACTTGATATCTCATTTTAACAAATATATTTACCAAAATTAGAAGAAAATATCTTGAACTACTAAAGAGGAAATTTATTCAATAAAATTGCCATTGGCTTCAATCATGGCCTCCTCCAGTATTCCAATAATATAAACTCTTTCCTCTGACTAGACACATAGGTAGCAAATATTTTCTACATAATTATATAAAATTCCAAAATCTTTCAAAATCGTCCTCTCTTTAAACGTTGGCTCTCAGACAATTCAATATTATTACTAGGATTGATAATCCTGCTTCAAAATATAGTCCAAAAGCTCAAGAGTCCTGGGAAATATTTCTTCAACAAACTTATATTTACGGTCAAGCCTCTGGCAGTGAAGACCTGCTACGTTCTCAACCCCCGGACTATATCCCTGCTCACCACTATAATGGCAGAGACGGCTACCCACAAGTGCGAGCCCAATGAGTCAGAGTAACTGTTTCAGTGCATCTCCCAGGACATTTTCTTTCCCATCTTTGTCTGCTGGGACCTTGAGGCAGAGTGAATTACAGAAAATTGTACATTCCCCTCCTTAATGTGAAGTTACTCAATATAGTTTGTAAGTCAAGTTTTTAAAAAAGCCAAAAATACGAACATAAATCTAAGCATGCAAAATTTTTTAAAATCTAGAAAAATGTTTCATAAGATTTCAATCTCCTGACAAGATTTAAAAATAAAAAAAAGATCAAAGAGGTAAAAACAAATTAGTTTGGGGTAATGAGAAAGAAAAGTGATTTGACAGCTGTCATAATATGATTTTAGTTAACTTTACTCTTTTACTTGTTTCAGTCATTTGACTGTGGCCATGCTGGAGCACCACCTTTAGTCGAGCAAATCAACCCCAGGACTTATTCTTTGTAAGCCTAGTACTTATTCTATCAGTCTCTTTTGCTGAACCGCTAAGTTACAGGGATGTAAACACACCAACATCGGTTGTCAAGCGATGTTGAGGGGACAAACACAGACACACACACATATATATACATATATACGACAGGCTTCTTTCAGTTTCCGTCTACCAAATCCACTCACAAGGCTTTGGTCGGCCCAAGGCTATAGTAGAAGACACTTGCCCAAGTTGCCGCGTAGTGGGACTGAACCCGGAACCATGTGGTTGGTAAGCAAGCTACTTACCACACAGCCACTCCTACGCCTATTAACTTGAACACTTCACTTTAAGTCATGAACAGTCATCAAAACTATCTAGGTATTGGCTCAAAGGGTGAGCAGGTTGTGTTGTGTTAAGTATTGGCTCAAAAGTTGAGCAGGTCAAGTTGTATATAAGCAAAGATATATTCTTTTTCTAGTAATTACAGTAAGAGCACACTTCCAAATCTTAAAAAAAAAAAAACAATCCACTATCTGATCTAAATTAATTGCAAGAATCAAGTTGAAGTATTTAGTGCAACTCAATTGTCAATGAACACAAAATGACTATTTAAAATTTTAAATAAAAAATAATTGGAGACAAAACAAAAATACAATAAGTTTTGCAGAAATATATTTTATAACAAAATAAAATGTATGAAGTAAACAGAAAATATTTTGAAAATGGTAAAATTTATTATTAAATCCTACTTTAAAAAGGATAAAAACATAAAAAGTGTGTTACTGAATATTAATTGTAGGTAAAAGATGCACCTTATTCAAAAGCAAGGGAAAATAGGTTTACAATTAAGGTAAACTTAATCTTATAATAGTTAGATGTTACAAAGGCTAAGTTTGCTAGTGCAAAGTAATCGAACAGCAAATCAAAGGTGCAATTATATATTTTTAGCATGCAGTCACACATTAAATTTAGCTTGACTAAAAAGGCTGATGACCACTGGTTTTCCAAAAAACCTCATGGACAGAGTAAAGGAAACCACCCTCTACAGCATCACAATTCAAGTCTACCTCAATGGCTGTAAATGAAGTCAAATGAAGCAATAGTGATGTGTGGTTGAAATAAAACAAGCAAGCATATTTAGTCTAAACAGATAGCAACCAAGTAATAAGTTTACCGGGGAATAAGTTAACTTGGCATTCTCTGAGATATATATATATATATATAATAATAATAATATTAGGGATAAAATCCAAAATTATAGGTAAAAACTCAAAATTAATTTATTAAAAAATAAAATTAAATTAAGCTTCAGAGTATAAAATATATTAATATATAGTATTAGGGAAAAGAACGAAGGTCTATGAACTCATCGATGAAAATCCAGTCACATATAGAAAAAAATTTATAATTAAAAGTACAATATAATGCAAAGTAAATATCATAAGATATCTTATGATATTTACTTTGCATTATATTATACTTATTTATTGTACTTAAAATTTTTTCTATATGTGACAGTGGATTTTCATCAATGAGTTCACATAGACCTTGGTTCTTTTCCCTAATACTATATATATATATATATATATAGGTAGCAATACACACAAGTTAAAGGTAATTTATTAGGAAAAGAAAGTACAATAGCCAGCTATCTTCAACTAGAAAAGTATTCAGCATACTTCTGTATTAACAATAAGGATAAGTTAGCTATAGAGACTAAGGGAGGTAAGAACAATTTATTAGCCTCACCCAACAAACAAACTTTTATGACTAGAGGCATTGCTACTGTAACATTACACAGATCCTGAAATCCCACCAATTGTCCTTAGTTTATGATCTGTCTGCAAAGAGCAAATTATGAATTAGCCAGCAACTACTACCATATATTAGATGTGCATTCTATCAAATGTTCAATAACTGAACTGACTTTAATGGTAGATATTATGGTTTAATATATACAATGTCTAATGCAGAAAGCTGGCTGAATCATCAGCATGCCAGGCAAAATGCTTAACGGCATTTCGTCCATCCTTTCATTCTTTTGGGATCAATAAAATATGTACCAGCTACGCACTGGTAGAAAGGAATATATACAAAATCTCAAGGTTATATGAATCTCTCTTTCTCGCCTACACTTTTTTCTGCAAAATAGGGGTAGCTTATCCTGTTCAGGATATATTATAAGTGTTATCCTGCGTTTGAGAATTTAAAATCACTTCTGTAACTTTCTAAAGACATCTCAACGCTTCTAAAAGCAAACTTCATTTGTTTGTTTACGTTCATTGTAATTTGAATTTAATATATGTATATATATATATATATATATATATATATATATATATATATATATAATATATATATATATTATATATATATATATATATATATATATTATATATATATATATATATATATATATATATATATATATATATATATATATATATATATATATATATATATATATATATATATATATATATATATATATATATATATATATATATATATATATATATATATATATATATATATATATATATATATATATATATATATATATATATATATATATATATATATATATATATATATATATATATATATATTATATATATATATATATATATATATATAATATATATATATATATGTATGTATGTATGTATGTATGTATGTATATTCTTTTATTTGTTTCAGTCATTTAACTGCAGCCATGCTAGAGCACTGCCTTAAAGGGTGTTTTAGTCAAAGAAATTGACATCATGACTTATTCTTTATAAGCCTAGTACCTATTCTATCAGATCTCTTTTGCCGAACTGTTAAGTTACAGGGATATAAACACCAACATCGGTTGTCAAGCGATGGTTGAGGGGACTGACAGACACAAACACACACACACACACATATATATATATATATATATATATATATATCTATATATATATATATATATATATATATATATATATATATATATATATATATATATATATATATCATCATCATCGTTTAACGTCCGCTTTCCATGCTAGCATAGGTCAGTTTCCATCTACCAAATCCATTCAGAAGGGATTGGTTGGCCCGAGGCTATAGAAGACACTTGGCCAAGGTATCACACAGTGGGTTTAAAACACACACACACACATACCATCTTAAAACTTTCTAAACACACCATATCTGTATGGTGACAATCTTATCAGTGTCAGATAAGGAACCATGGTATACATTTTGCTATGTTTTTCACACAAAATATCAAAGACTTCACAAAAATATAAACACAGCTCACTGAAGGTTTAAGAAAATGAATGAAGGTCCCAACATCGAATGCAAGGCGGTGGGGGTAGGGGTAAAACATAATCAGTGAATTGAAAGGGAAGAAAGCAAACTTGAAGGGAAGGCAGACATGATAAACAAGAGGTGGGGGTAAGAAAGCAATAGACAAAAAAAAAAAAAAAAATTCAATTCTGAGTCACTTACTTCTAAACGTGTTTCACTAGAAGCAAACAATGATACATTTTTAACAATAAAAACAGAATTTATCTGAAAACCATTATCTATTGCATATAGCAAATGCTTTTTTAACAATACCATTGAATATATTTTGGTTTTATTACAACTAGGCATATAGCTGCCATGAGTATGCACGATTGACAAGGCCCAAGAGGTCAAACTGCATTTGGTATTCTCATTAGCCACTGCTGGGACTTCTTGTCTCTCACAGTTACATATCGTGATACTACATACAGCATATCCATAAGAGATGTTTCTCAGGATGAAGACTGCACTAAATTTGTATTTCAACAGTGTATTTACATTAAGTACAGTACATAGATGGCTATATAACATACATACATAAATATATACACACACACATATAGTATGAAGCACAAGTGTGGTTGTGTGGTAAGAAATTTGCTTCCCAATTGCATGGCTCTGGGTTCAGTCTCATGGTGTGGCACCTTATGCAAGTATCTTCTATTACAGTCTGGGGCTAACCAAAGTCTTGTGAGTGGATTTGGTAGATGGAAACTAAAAGAAGCCTATCTGAACTGATGAAAATGCAGCTCAAAGATCGCTGTTTTAACACCGTTGTCAAGATCAAGAGCGAATTCACAGGTCTTTGACTTGCTTACAGAAAACAAACTTCCAGGCCAAATTCCAAAAGTGATAGAAACGCTGGGACCAGTGTATTGCTGTGTAAGGTGACTATTTCGAAGATGATGTGAAAACTTAGGTACATAAGTTACTTTTTATTAAACATAACTAGTGTGTATGTGTGTATATACATATATACATATATTATATACACACACACACGTATATATAAAACCACAACTAAAGATAGAAAAAGCAATCACTACATTTATTTATCTGTTTCATTGATAAAATGTAGTAATAACGAAAATACGCGGTTAAAGCTCATTAGAATCAGAATCTTGTGAAGGTTCCAAATCTAACATTCGAATGTGATACAGGCGATTTTATTTTCATAACATCATATCACTGCATATTGACATTCCGTCGGGCGTTAATAAGGTTTGCTCTTCTGGAAGCTCTGTGATTAAGAACAGCTGTTCGGCGATTTTTTCTGAAATAATAACAATGACAACAATTAAGTACATAAAATTACAAACATATATGTATGATATCTTTATTCTTTTGCTGTAAAGGAATCACATAAAAAAAAAAAACACAGAGAAGGCAATGCATACCCTGCATGCACACAAGGATAAAATAAAAAATATTATTTAATTTAATATATTATCAGACGAATTCATATTTCAACAAATTGACTTCAAGAGTTATTTCCCCTGCATATCGTTTATGCACATGTAACAACGGAAAAAAACGAAAGCATTTTGATTCCCCCGTCCACCAGTTTTGAAGATAATCAAACCAAAATAATGAGTTCGAGCCACTCACCCAATGAGTATTTATGCTATATTTGGTGAAAATCAGTTCAGCCATTTTCCAGTAATTTTGCAAACACACAGACAAAGACATGTGACTACATTACTTTGCTTTCACGTGCAGAGTAATGACTGATTAAACTATCCATAACAGATTATCCCCAAAGAGTTGATTTTATTATGAACAAACGATGGAAGGGAATTTTAAGTCAATTCAAAAGAAAATCAAAAGGGGAAGCAACCTTCAACTTAACACAATTCTGTCAGGTTCTAGGTAGCTGATGTCACACTGTCGTTCATCCCAAATTAGACGTTTGGTGTTATGAGGGGTGTATGAGAAGTTTTGAGCCTTGAAGTCTTGTACCTTCATCAGAAGTCTTGTACTACGTTTTTTTTTCGAGGCTCAAGACTTTTCATACACTCCTCGTAGCTAGAGAAACTATGCAAAACAAGGTCACCAAGACACATTTAAGTGAACAATAACTCCCAAGTAAAAAAATCAGACAAGCCATCCAATTCGTGCTAGAATGGGATGTGGATGTCAAATAACAAAATCAGGTAACTTTAGAAATATATATATTTTTTTTAAATGGATAATATCATGAAACATTGCATACATACAATAATTATAATTTAACGTGGTTTGGGTTCATTTCATGGCACTTTGGGCTGACCAAAACCCTGTGAGTGGATTTGGTAAATGGAAACTGAAAGAAGCTCATTGTGGTGTGTGTGTGTTGTGTCGGTTGTTTCTATTTTGTGAAAAGTGATCTGGCTATGGGGAAATATCACCTAGCTTGGAAAGAGGTGAGGTTGGTGACAGAAAGAGCATCTGGTCATAGAAAATTTGCCTCAATAAATTGTTTGACTGATGCAAACATGGAAAAATAGCCATTAAAATGATGATGATGATGACAATGATTTATGAGAAAAACTGGATTTAAAAGGAAAGCTTGTTCCCACCAGTCACAGAGGTTCCAAAGAGTCATGGACACCTCTTTTGCTCTTCCTCTAAGACAAGGAAGACAAAAAAGATGTATACACTTATATACAGGATGTGGAAAATATCTTTTAAGCTAATTATTTTAAGCAATTAGATAAAGATGTTGAAATATGTTATTTTATGCATACATAAGGTTTTATAATTCTGTAAATAATAATAATAATATTTTATAAGCTTAAAGTGGATCACCATGTACTGACTAAAGAAAATAGTCTAATACTGGGGTATATAAGCCCTCAGCAGAAAAAAGTCGCTTTTCCATACATGTGGGATTCGAACCCACACCGCTATGTTTTTGCGACAAATATGCTACCATTACACCCAACATAACACCCTCACTTCTTTCTCTAAAATTTAAGAACTATAATTTCATAGTGTTGTTTTTATAAACATGTGATTTCTACGATGATTTGATAAGTCATGCCAGTTTTTATAATTTTGTAAATAATAATAATAATAAGTACCAGGCAGTGGCTGTCATGGCTTCTGATCTTAATTGATTGGAAGTGTTATCATGTACATTGTTTTGTCTTTGTATAAAAGATGGGCTACAATAAATATTCTGCTCAATACCACAGATTTGCTTGTCAGTTGCTTGACAATAACCAGTTGAGCATGACCCTTAGTGGTTGACAATATGTGCATCTCTGATCATGAGCAGAAGTAGTGGGGGAGCATCATAGCCATGTGTTGAGAGGAATTCTTTGGAGTTTGAATAATTCACCTTTGGAAACATTGGTGTTTTGCTTAACATCCTTAAACAAACCTTATTCAGGGACCTTTTGAGCTGGATGGGCTACTCGATCTGAAGAAAATTCTAACCTGCGTGGTCATGCGCTGTTTATCTTGATATGAGATCACCATGTCGCGCATACATGGTTGTGATGCATGTGCCTGGTGTACCCTTATCAGACGGGTAGTCATGATGGGTATAATGGGCTTCATATATTTTACTCCAGTGTCACTTTGATGGCAAGGACTGCTCTCTCACTCAATAATATTTTATAAGCTTAAAGCTTATAAGCGATCATCATGTATTGACTAAAGAAAATAGTCTAATATTGGGACCTATTTTCCTGAGTAAATACACGGTGATTGCTTATAAACTTTGACCCTTTAGCATTTAAACCGGCCATATCAGGCCCATGTATCCTACCTGTTTTATGTTTAAACTGAGCTGATCTGGTCTCTCACACCTACCCTAAAATATCATTCTAAAAATAAACAATCACATCATCGAAATCTCAAAGCTATGAGATAATACCTGATTAATTCCAAATAGTGTGAATGAAAAGCATTACACTTGACAGAATAATTTGAATGCTGAAGGCTTAAACTTATAAAATATTATTTACAGAATTGTAAAAATCGGCACCACTTACCAAATCACCACAGATAAGGTTTTATAGTTTATCGTTGTCACTTTAATGTCCACTTTTCTATGCTTACATGGGTCGGACATAGTTTATTGAGGCAGATTTTCTACAACCAGATGCCCTTCCTGATATCAACCATTACCTGTTTCTAAGCACAGCAATATTCTCCACTTGGGCAAACATGTTCTGGCAGAATACTGGAACATCATCATTTAACATCCGCTGTCCATGTTGGCATGGGTTGGACGGTTTGACCAGAGCTGGTAAGCTGAGGGGCTGCACCAAAAAACCAGTCTGATTTGGCATGGTCTCTATGGTTGGATGTCCTTCCTAACGCCAACCATTCCAAAGTATAATGAGTGCTTTTACGTGCCAGTTGATGAGACCAGTATCTGCCACAACTACGATTCCACTTGGCTTGATGGGTCTTCTTCTCAAGCAGGGAATATTCCACTGCTTGCATAAATTTAAATGTATGCATAACTTACTTGGATTAACAGAATTTGAACAGGAGTGGGGAATTACATAAAAAGAAAATGAACAATTCATATATCTCACCTGTTTTCTTCAATAGATGTTTGGAGGCCTTTCTTAAAGTATGTTGGCTCAGTATCACCATATGAAAGAGGTTTTAATTTGCCTTTATGTTGCTTCCATGTAATTGGCTTGGCTAGACTTGCTTGCAGATCAAATTTTGGTTTTTTGGCTCCAGAAGATGGTGTGTTTTTGTTTGCAGTAAAATTGAAAGGTGTAACTGGAAGAGAAGATTCAAAATTGAATTAGCATCATAAATCTTTTATATAATTGAGCATTTGCAGTTTACCATCTTTCTACTTTGGTATGCACACAACAGAAGCCTAAATTAGGTTTCCTTCCTATTAAGTATCTCCCTATGGGTCACAAATCAGCATCAAAGACTATGATGCTTTGCCTACTAAAATCTAATCAACCATGATAAGTTTTAAATATTCTTGGCATATATCTATGCAACCTCACCAACATATATCAGTCATTCACATTAGAATTATCATACTGAATTCTTTTGTGATACATTTCTAGTGAAATACACAGCTCAATTAATTTTAAGCTAATTGCTTGGATGGATTTAATAAAACTTAAGTTGATGATTGGAAGATAAAAAAAAGGGTCTCTTGTATTCAAGGATTATCCTACATTCATATATTTCAAGTACATCTTTCCCATCCTTCAAATTATATTTGAACTCTTTCCTGATCAGCAGAGTGGGTAAGGGAAAATCTTATGCTGTGGCATCACAATTTACCCACAAAAAGCAAACAAAATTAAAAAAAGAGGAAATATATACCATCATCATAATTTATTATGTCTTCAATGCTGGCAAAGGTTGGACATTTTGACAAGATTTGACAAGTCAGAGGATTCAGCCATGCTCCAATGTTTGCTTTGGCATGATAACACCAACCACTTCACAGAGTGTATTGGGTGCTTTCTATTTTCTTAAAACCAGAGCTTCATCTAGTTTCAAGAAAATCCTTCCATTACTATAATTAAGCTCTGAGGAGCTTAATGAAACATTTAACTTTACACAGTGATCATTTCTCTCCTAACTGAACAGATCTATCATCAAGAGCATCTAACTATGACCAACCTCTTTTAAACCCAAGATTACATAAACCACTGTGTCCTCAAGCAAGGGCATAACTATGTAGATGGACACTTTGTTTTCTAACCTATGTGATATTCTAGGCAAGTGTGTACTATAGCCTTGAGTTGACAAAAACTTTACAAGAGGAACTGGTAAACAGAAACTATATGTAGGCCCATCTCCCATTCACCTGAGTATGTATGTGTGCATACATAGATTCTATAGCCACATGCAGTTACTGTTGCCAACCTACACCTTTCCCAGCAAGGTAATATTTTCTCATTGTCAGACATTATTCATAACAGCCTGGAAACGAACATCACTTGTATGAGAGTGATGCTCGTTTGCAATTATCACATGATGCTAAGACATGGTTACAAACACACACACACTAATGATATCTCATAAATAAACTATCCTGTACAAGTACTGTATTTCAACTTTATTTTTATTCAGATCAACTGTATGGCTGTTTAAATATTTTGGTCAAGAGAATTTCCATGCAGGATATAAAAAAAAAACTCATATATTTCTGGCAATGACGTTTTATGTAACTATGATCAGCTTCCAGTGTGGTGCGCCACTGCTATGTTGCTGCTGTCATCCACCCACTGCAAACAACTGACAGGCAAATAACAATTTAAGATGCCTTTCGTCTTTCTAGAATTTGTCACTTAGATAATTTAAAATGTTTCTTAAAGACAATACAGACATCAAATAATGTAAGACATATGTTATGCGTAGATTATGTATGCTGGGAAAATGAGTACAGTGAGATGATATGATTTCCCCATATATGTGCTGATTTACAATAAGTAATTTTTCATGAGGCTGTAGTTTCCATCATCATCATCATTTAACGTCCGCTTTCCATGCTGGCATGGGTTGGACGATTTTACTGAGGACTGGTGAACCAGATGGCTACACCAGGCTCCAATCTGATTTGGCAGAGTTTCTACAGCTGGATGCCCTTCCTAACGCCAACCACTCAGAGAGTGTAGTGGGTGCTTTTACATGCCACCGGCACAAAGGCCAATCAGGCGGTACTGGCAATGGCAACGTTCTCGCTCGAATGACTTTTCATGTGCCAGGAATGTAAAGCTGCGGCACAAGTGCCAGGAAGGCGACTTTGGTAACGATCACGCTCGAACAGTGGTGCCATCACAGTTTATTATTAGCAACAATTATTGTGCCCAGCCAACTTTTGCTCATCTTAACCCACAACACTCACTCTCCCAACCAAAATACAGCCACAATAGACACAGGACTTCTTTTTTTTTTGATGCATTTAAAAACATAAAAGTGTGTCTTATACATTGGCAAATTTGGTAATTATAAAAATAAAATAACTAATACAAATAATTCTACATCTTAACTTTTTAACAATAGGTACCATGTTGAGGTACAGTTAACAGTGGACAACTGTAAAATAGACAAATATTTTGGGATCTTAAAATGCTAGATTCAATATCTTTTTAATAGTATGAAGGCTGTTGAGCCCCATATTAGCTTCTAATCAAGCAGATATAAAATCAAAGGCATTCCAGCCATGACCATCTTTCCTCAGGCATACCTTAGACTATATTATTAAATATATCATTTTCCTTCTAAAAGGTATTAGGGGGTAATTTATGGATGGTTGTCTAACATTTGAAGCAGATATAAAACAACGTAGGAACTGAGTATTGTGGAGGTGTAATGTTAACTGATGGTATAAAGTGACAGGCGCTAATAATTGCCAAGTACTCTATTGGTTTAAAGTACAAAGTTTGAATCCTCTGATGAATAAAAACATATGCAGAAATTAATGGAACTTGCAATAAAGTTTAAAGACAAACAAAATACTTACAAACTTTTTTCTCGGTTTTTCTCTCATTCAGTCTCGGTGACATGAAAGGTGCTCTACAATCAGTCTTTTTAGAAGCGCTAGACACTTTCTTGGCACTCAACTGCTTTGCAGATGTTTCCTGTACATTTTTCGAAGTCTTTGGTAATTTAGAACTGGAGTTTGTGAATTGTAAACACATTTCTTTTACCGATGTCACTTTAGGAATGAAACTAGTCACAGGATTACGTTTTGGAATCTGTAAGGAAAGAATTAGAAGTCAATACAAATAGTTATACTACTACTACTACTTCATTTAACATTCGTTTTCTATGCTGGCATGGGCTGGACAGTTTGACAGGGACTGGCTAGGCAGAAGACTGCACCAGGCTTCACCATTTATTTTGGCAGGGGTTTTTATGGCTGGATGCCCTTCCTAAAACCAACCACCCCAGAGTGGACTGAGAGCTTTTTATATGGCAACAGCACCGGCAAGGCCTGTTTTGGCACGGTTTTTACAGCTGGATGCCCTTCCAAAGCACCAACCACTTTACAGTGTGGACTAGATGCATCAGCACTAGTGGGGTCACCAAGTAACTTGCAAGACAAAGATACTCCGAGTGGATGGTATTAGTGGAGGTGGTCATGTGCCAGGTGATGAAAGGTTAGAGTGTGATACAGGGATAGAAACAGGTGTCTTGCTGTAGAGGAGATGCATCTCCAATATGATGCTCGAATGGAACCTCTTGTCAAACTATGTAATTGACATATAGCACAACCCAAAGACCAAAGGTAATGATTTTACATCTCTTTCCCATGCTAGTATGGGTTAGGTGAATCTTATAGCACTTCATTAAATTCCTGGAACATTAAAGAAAAGAGTTAATTGCTATATATGTCAATTCATGGTCTCTATGGCTTGATGCTCCTCCTATCACCAACCATTTTACAGCTGTACTGGATGCATTTCATCATGTCACCAGCACTAGTGAAACTGTCTATTTCAAGACCTAAGTGCCTTCTAAACAGGATCAATTCTTATTCAAAGTTACTCTCAAACTAGATGTGTAACTGATGATGTGGGTTGAGTCCACGACTCATTTGTACATTCCCTTTTTGACACGGTTTCTATGGCTAGATTCATTTCATACCACCAACCATTTTACATCATGCACAGGGTGCATTTTATCATGTCAGTGCTTGTCATACAAGTTACTTGACCTATATGACTTGAAATAGTAACCAAATTTTATCCAATTGTTTTAAAAGACAAAACATGAATAGGATACTGTAACATAGTCTTAGATACATTAAGAATATAAGACTAGATAGACATGTCTGGAACATAATTATACGCCTGCTGGATCAAGGTTGATTCAAAATGAAATAATCAAGGAAAGCTGACCCTAATAAAAACTATAACTCCATAGTGGGTCACAATTTATGATCATTTTATGGTTCTAATAAATGCAACACAACACAGCAGTTTCATGAAAATTACTTAATACTTGATGCTGGAAAAAACTAGGTAATATGTCAAGTGTGGAAAGGAGTTAACAGAAAATTGAAAAGAAAATGAACTTCACCTTAGATTGCAGCGATTGGCAACTTTGTTTTTCTGATATTTTTTTATTCTCTTCCGCTATTTGTTTAGCAAGTCGTGCAGGTGTAAGCAGTTTCTGAGCACGTCTGTTTTTCTTTTCTAAATACACATCAAGGGAGTCAAATTTTTGAAACATTTTCTGATGAATTTTTTCCCATTTTTTACCTGCTACATGGTTTGGAAAAAAAAAAAAAAAATGAAAGGCTTATGAATACAAGTACAGTAGTGTCTCATTATAGCTACATCAACTACAATAGTTACAAGTTTTACATGTAAGTGCTTCTTGGTCACTGACAAGCACATTACAGCCAAAATCAACATGGGTTACCCATTTTCAAGAAACAGGTCATGTGAAACATTTCATCAAGCAGGTCACACTATTTAAAAACTGAAGGTAATTTTTTATAAGGAATGTCATTCAAATAAACCTGCAAACTTTAGGTTGCCCATGACTGATCTAAAGGCAACCCTTTTATTCCAGAGACAGAAAATACTTCAGTTTCACTTGTTTGCTGATCTTTAAAGATCAAATAAGACACAAGACAGAATAACTCTCCAACACAAGGAATGGTGCTGTATTACACACAAACACAATAGCCTTATATTTGAAGCAAAGTAATCTGCCAAATCAAAATACTACAATCTTTTTTCCACAGAGATACTGTATCCTTGCTTCCTGTTCTATTGTTACTACAACAACCACTTCTGAACTAGCTAGCTGCATACCACTTTCATACAAAAGAAACCCCTCTCTCCTTTTCCCCATTTTGTCTCACTGCTCATCTCCTAATCAGTGACTTAAATCCCTTTTCCCAAGCACATTATCTCACTGGAATGCTCTTCTCAACCAAGGTTTCTTTACAGATGATGACTACAGTTATACAAATCTGAATAGAAACAGCACCAGGCCTGCAAAAGTCATAAGTACAGCCCAGACACACTAAACTGTTAAATAAAAAAAAATTTAAAAACCTAACCCCCTCCTTTAAATAAACAACTTTACCTCTTTCAGATGGCTCTGCAATATTTGATTCCTTCTTGGAAGATAGTACCATGTTGACACAATTATCAAATTCTGTTCCTGCTTTTGAAATCGTATTGGTTGTGGCTGTAGCAGAAGAGAATTTATTGTATTAAAGTGCTAATGAAAGATTCCTGTGATGTAAAAAATTTGTCACAGTGAAAAGAGAACCAAATGAACACTACTGACACATACACACACTATTAACAAATACACATGCAGACTGACAAGTTGTGTGTATGTATGTGAATATGAGAGAGTGGGGATATGTGTGTATATATATATATATATATATGAAGTATATAGTTTTAGGGAAAATAACCAAGTTTCAAGAACTCATCGATGAAAATCCACTATCACTTATATAAGAATTAATAATTAAAAGCACAATAAATGAGTATAATATAAAGTAAAGTAAATATCATAAGATAAATATAATAAAAAAGATTACACGTGTTTCATAACTAATTTTCAAATAGAAAAGAAAATTTAAATCGATTAAAATCAATTGAAATTATTGAAAATAAATTCTATTCAAAAATATAGTTACTCGTCAGATCGTAAGTAGAACAATAATTAGATATATATATCTCAACCAACAATAAGTACCAAATGAATTATATATCATTATATTATTATATTATACATTATTATATTTATCTTATGATATTTACTTTACTTTATATTATACTCATTTATTGTGCTTTTAATTATTAATTTTTCTATATGTGATAGTGGATTTTCATTGATGAGTTCTTGAAACTTGGTTATTTTCCCTAAAACTATATATTTTATATATATTTTATCTATAAGGCTCAATTTAATTTTAATTTTTTATAAATTGATTTTAATTGAGTTTTTACCTGTAATTTTGGATTTTGTCCCTAATATTATTATTATTTGCGCAGTGAACAGGGATTAATCTTCTATCTTCGCTCCTTTGCGCCACATGGGCTCAACTCCCCTCCACTCTTCATCTAACCCCCTCCTCCTGTCTCTCTCCCCCACCCTCCCTCCTACCACCCATCTCTCCCCTCCCCCACCTCCTGCTCCGACTCCTACTTCTTTGTATGTCTCTTCACCCCTACTCTTTCTCTCCTCTCTCGTACTCCCCCCTCTCTCACTCTTACTCTCCTACTCTCTTCCCCTCTCTCTCTCTTTCTCCCCCCCATACCCACCTTCCCCTCTTTCTCCCCCCCCATACCCACCTTCCCCCTCTCTCAATCCACCTTCCCTCTCCTATACCCACCCTCTCTCCTCTCCCCTCCCATACCCATCTTCCCCCTCTCTTACATCCACCTTCCCCTTCTCCCTCCTCGTCAACACCCCCTCATAAGCTCATCCCACCACACCCCAACTCTACCTTCCCACTCCACCCCATCCAATTCCTTACACCCACCACCCACCCCTACCTCTACCCCACCCTCAGCCTAACCCACACTCCACCCATGCCTTCCCCACCTCCCAACACCCTCACATCACACCACACCAATACCCTTGCATCACTACAACTGACCAACTACTTTCTCCCTTTCTCCCTTCCCCATTTTCACACTACATACATCAAGATCACCAGCATTCTACCTCCCACACACAGCCCCTCGTTCCCGATCACCGTTTGTTATCTCCCCCTTTCTTAGCTCTCCTGAAATAAGAATTTCTAACTTCCGGTCAGCCATTGTTATGATCGGCCATTATTATGATTGACCGTTGACTGAACACTATTCAATTTTTTTTCTCCGTGTTTTTCTCCTTGTCTCCGTATTCTTTCTGTTGAAGAGCGTAGCTTGAAACGTCAAAGACTTTCCGTATTCCCGAGCGTCATACTAATATATACTTTTGTTATTTACACCACCTGTCCTCGTCTGTTGTTATTATTTGTATATTCTCCCATATATATATATATATATATATATATACACACACACGCACACACTATTAACATTTGTACGAGTGAGTTTATGTGTTTCTATTACCAAACTGGAGTTTGGTGTTATGGTAGCCAATGGTCATAGAGCAAGAATTGAACTGAAAGACATAGAGAAGATACAGAGAAAGACTGGGGAAAGGGTGAAGAAAAGAAATAAGATTTAGAAATAAAGAGAGGAGAATCAGAAACAGTGATAGGCATTAACTCAAGGGAAAAGGAATGAAATTAATGCAAAAAATGGAACAAGGTGTCATACAACAAATGACAAAACTGAAGTTAACAGGAAAAGAATGAGAATTGTTAATGAAAACAAAAGGTAAAATATGAATGCGGCAAGAATATTTTACACAAGCTAGAATGAAAACAAAAAGGCGAGAAGAGAAAACATGATCAAGGAAGGTAAACAAGATTCCCCGAGAAATTAACCAAAGAATTATGAAAGAAATGACAGGTTATTACTGAGTGGGGAAATGTTTATGGCAGACATTGTACCACAAAATTGGCTGTGGAATTTCCATGAGTTCTGCTAGTTATAGTAAAAGTGCTAACTGTAGTTTGTGATTTGTCAATGTTTGAATTGGTAAATATTGATTGAAATGATTCACTTCAGGTTTGATGTGAATGTCTTTGTTTTTTTTTTTCTTTTCTTTTTTGCAATTCTTGTTTTTTGGGGGTTTTTTTTTTCATTTGTTTTACCTTTTTTGGGGGAGGCAATTTCTAAATGTTTCATAAATTATTTGGGGATAAACAAAATGCATATACGATATGTATGTATGCGCAAGTATATATATATATATATGTATATATACACACATACATCACATATACCTTGTATCTACATGAATGAAATGAAGTGCACACATACAAATTTTCATTTATTTAAACATGTAGGTATGTGTGTGTTTGCATACATACATTCACGCATGTACATACGTACATTGTGTGTGTGTGTATGCATGTATGTATGTGTACAATGTGTATATATGCATATCTATGTAAATATATTCATTGTTGCATCTCTATGCTTGAAATGCATGTATCCAGATGTACTTATATATAAGCCATATGTATATATATATATATATATATATATTTCGTGGCCGTTTTCGTGCAGGTGACACGTAAAAGCACCCACTACACTCTCTGAGTGGTTGGCGTTAGGAAGGGCATCCAGCTGTAGAAACTCTGCCAAATTTAGATTGGAGCCTGGTGTTGCCATCCGGTTTCACCAGTCCTCAGTCAAATCGTCCAACCCATGCTAGCATGGAAAGCGGACGTTAAACGATGATGATGATGATGGTTCACATCGTAATCTATACATAACACTGACAACATTAATCATGGCATTTGCTTAAGTCTGTGTTGAAAAAGGTGTCTCTGCTGTGAAGCTAATAGTTTTTTTCTGTATTGGTTACACTGAGTAATAATTACCTTAACCCTAATCAATCAATATACAAGGATACGCGGGCATGGCTGTGTGGTTAGGAAGCTTGCTTCCCAGCTACATGGTTTCGAGTTCAGTCCCACTGCATGGCACCTTGGGCAAGTGTCTTCTGCTGTAGCTCCAAGCTGACTGAAGCTTTGTGATTGAATTTGGTAGGTGGAAGTTAATGCCATGTGTGTATATGTCTGTGTATTTGCTTGTGCCTCTCTCCCAAAGAGAGAGAGAGAGAGAGAGAGGGGGAATGCATAGAAAAATAAAGTAGAGAATGAGAGAGAAAACCAGGTGACCAGAAGGCAGAGGACAGAGATTTCTGTGTGAGATACAATATATAAAAAAAAAAGCAGTAGAGATTAATAATGAAGTTAAATTGCATGTGGCCCTGATTGACATGGACATCCAGGCTAGAAGTGACTAATTTTGTGAAAAGAAAAGGCTTTAGTAGAGAAATTCAACGACAGAAGGAAGGACAGAAAGTGAAAGTAAGACAGACGAAGAGGAGATGAAATCAGGCAAAGTGTTATGAAGAAGAAAGGCAAGAGTAATAAGGATGACATTACCCAAGTATATTACTGGTTTTGATAGCAGATGAGTGTAAAGCAAAAAGGTAAAAAGGTTGACTTTTTGCAATTTGTAAAAGGATAGGAATGAAACTAAAATACTGTAATATAAAAAGCTGTGTGCTCTACCTTGATTTAACCCTTTAGCATTTAAACTGGCAATATCCAGTCCAAATAATCTACCTATTTTGTGTTCAAACTAGTCAGGTCCAGCCTCACACCTACCCTATAATGTCATTCTTAAAATGAACAATCACATCACTGAAATCCTGACACTGCAAGACAATGTTGCCAGTACCGCCTGACTGGCATTCGTGCCGGTGGCATGTAAAAGCACCCACTACACTCTCGGAGTGATTGGCGTTAGGAAGGGCATCCAGCTGTAGAAACTCTGCCAGATCAGATTGGTGTAGCCTTCTGGTTCACCAGTCCTCAGTCAAATCGTCCAACCCATGCTAGCATGGAAAGCGGACGTTAAACGATGATGATGATGATGATGAATTTGAATAAATAAGCATTACATTTAGCAGAGTAATCTGAAAGCTGAAGGGCTAAAAGAAC
This sequence comes from Octopus bimaculoides, assembly GCF_046866305.1. Lineage (NCBI taxonomy): Eukaryota > Metazoa > Mollusca > Cephalopoda > Octopoda > Octopodidae > Octopus > Octopus bimaculoides. The sequence continues at coordinate 18,388,774 of NC_142933.1, forward strand.
CTGCAAAGAGTTGCAGAGCGCTGTTGTGCTTTAAAAAATATTGTTTTAGTGAAAAAAGAAATAACTACAAAGGAGAATCGCTTATCTAAATCATTAGAGCAAGAAATACATTGACTGTAACACAAAACATAGTTCACAACGACCTGACATGCTGTAAAGTAAACAGAATGACTTACTTCTTTTCTGAACTTTTTTATCAATAGCTGCTATCAGTTCAGCTTTCATTTCTTCATTAGTCATATCAGGTTTCATTACGTCCAAAAGATCATTCACACTGTCATTCTTTTTGACAGCCGGGTCATCATTTGTTGATTCATCTTCCGGGTCTTCGACATCAGGCAACACTTCATAGGTAGCATCTAGTACACTGCCATTTTCCAGTTCTTTAGTCCCGCTCCCATTTTTGCTATTTTCCTAACAACAGAAAATAACTATCTTTAATACCGTTGTCATCATATTTCTAATAAGAATACATTCTGCGTTTAATACAGTTCTATATTTAAGAGATGAGGAATTATTTACATTATTTACATTATCTACATTTGACGGATATTCGTCCTCATCTTGTTTGTTGTTAGAAACTACCTACTTCAGTATGGACACTGATATATATCGACAAGAAGATGGTTTAGCTATGGGTTCGCCATTATCACCGATAATAGCCAATATATACATGGAATACTTCGAGAATTTGGCTTTAGGATCAACACCACTAAAACCAACCCTATGGCTGCGATACGTTGATGACACCTTTATTCTCTGGCCCCACCAGCAAGATGTCCAAATGCTGCTAGATCATGTGAACTCAATAAATCCATCCATACAGTTCACCATGGAAAAGGAACAGAACAATCAGCTGGCATTCCTGGACGTATTAATAACACGCACCGAGTATGGATTCAGGACATCCGTATATCGCAAGCCAACCTTCACTGGACGATACCTTAACTTCAATTCCCACCATCCATACAGTGTAAAGAGAGGAATTGCTCAGTGCCTAAAACACCGAGCAAAGAATATAAGTAGCGATCGTGATACCCACCACGAGGAAATGATCAAGCTCAGTAACAATCTATTAAGAAACAACTACCCCAAGAACATACTATCTACTCCAATTATGAAGAAAAGAGAGGATGAAACCAATAAACTGTCTACAGTCTGTCTACCCTATGTGAAAGGCCTCTCCGAAAAGATACAAAAGATATGCGGCCCATATGACATCAGGGCAGTATTCAAGAGCAATACAACACTTCGCAAATATCTCCTTCGGGTAAAACCACCAACAGAAGAGAATATGACCAAAAACTGCGTGTACTCCATCCCATGCAGCTGTGGTAGGTTATACAAAGGCGAAACATGTCGCCCCCTCAAAATAAGGGTAGAAGAACATCGCAAAGCTGTGACACGAGGAGATATCGATAAATCGGGTATAGCTGATCATGTATGGAAAAATGGAAACCACCTCCCCCTGTGGGATGAAGTTAAAATAATAGACAGGGAACAACACTGGAAAATACGAAAACTAAAAGAAGCAGCACATATGCTAGGACACAACAACCTCCTAAGCAGACCGAGTGCAGATATGAATAGCATATGGGAACCGGTATTGAGGAAGGATAGAAAAATAATAGATTTATAAGCCTTAAAATTCACCCCATAATTGCCCACGGGCATATAGCGTAGTGGTTAAGAGCGCGGGCTACTAACCCCAAGGTTCCGAGTTCGATTCACGGCAGCGACCTGATTAATAATAATAATAATAATAGTAACATCGATAGGAATGAGAACCCAGGTTCGAAATTTCCCCAAGACACCTGACGAAGGCTGGAGGGTATATCAGCCGAAACGTTGTGTTAACAACAAACAAGATGAGGACGAATATCCGTCAAATGTAGATAATGTAAATAATGTAAATTCTGCATTTGTGTTATAATTATCAATAATAAGACACCAGAATGGCTTGCTTCCCAATCACATGGTTTCAAGTTCAGTCCCATAGCACAGTACCTCAGGCAAGTGTCTACTACAATAGCTTGGATTGAACAAAGTCTTGATTGGATTTGGTAGATGGAAACTGAAAAAAAGTCTGTTAAGTGTGTGTGTATGTGTGTCCTTGTGTGCCTGGCCATAGAAAATCTGCCTCAACAAATTCCCTCTGATCCATGTAAGCATGGTATAGTGAACATTAGAACAGTGATAATGATAATGATGAAAGAATTATAAGATTTTAGTAAAATATTTCAAACTTTCAATTAAGTTCATTGTAAGTTCACCAATGCCCATAAAACAGTGTTGCAACTCAGGCTAAGAACAACTACAGTAAAGCATCCTAGACATAAGTGAGATTATAACAAAAAGACCAAGATCATGACTCAGTAATTCTGGTAGGATTTGAACATAGAACAGCCAAAAGACAAAAAAAATTATTACCTCAAAATCTTCAAAATCAACTGTCTGGTTATGTTCACTTAATTTATCAAGTTCGTCTTCACAATCTTTCAGTTCTGCAGTGCTATTGCGTTTATTGTGGACTTCAAGAAAGTCACCAACATCGACGGTAATCTGCCGATCAGGATTTTTAACAAATATGATCTCATTATCTGAAGTATCTCCTGTTTTTTCTGAAGAATTTTCAGAAGCAGCTGCGTGAAACTCAGCTTCAGGCTGCGACAGCCTACGCGTGTGGTTTGGGTTGGAACCATCATTTTGGATTTTCTTGATCTCTCGAATTAATTTGTCAGCCTATTAAAAAGAAAACAAAATTACATATCTCTAAGTCATTTAAAAGTGAAAATATTGAATAATCAGAAAATTACTTCATTTTCTCTTGTTCCCAAACACTTCTACTTACCTTGTACTATGACCGTCCACCCAAAAACCTCGCCACCACTATTTTTACCTCTTTCCAGTTCCACCCCAATCACCCTACTCGGTTTTAAAATGTGAGTGGCCATGTAGCTCCTCTACAGCAAAAATATCCAGTCTCTTCTACTTTAGCCCCTCAAGTGTACCACTACATGCTGTAAAGTGGTTGATGCCAAGAAAGGTAATCAGCCATTGAAACCAAGCTAAATACACCCTTCAAAATACAACGCAGTCCTTATTCTGTCAGATCCAGTCACACTAGCCAACCCATGCCAATAAAAACACAGGCAAAAGCTTTTGGTAAAGTGGATCATGCGTGATCTCAGCATAGCTGGAAAACTTTGGGAGTGGTTACATGACTTTCTAAAAGATAGAAGTCAGGCAGTAGTGGCCAATGGAGCCAGCTCAAGGAAAACACAAATAGTGAGTGGTGTTCTACAGGGCACTGTCTTGGGACCACTGCTTTTCGTAGTGGCCCTCCCAGATATGACCTCAGCTGCCCGGATAGCCACCCTTATTAGCTATGCAAACGTAGAAAGTTACCCTCCCAGGCACAAGTCCGGGCAAGGTTGTTTATGGAAGACCAGCAGTCGCCCATGCATACTAGCCTCCCCTCTCAACGCCACTGATGTTATCCAAGGAAAAGGCAAAGGCTGATACAGCTTGGCACCAGTGACGTCACAACTCATTTCTACAGCTGAGTAAACTGGAGCATCGTGAAATAGTGTCTTGCTCAAGAACACAACACGCAGCCCGGTCTGGGATTCGAACTCACAACCTCACGGTCTTAAGTTCGGCGCTCTAACCACTGAGCCATGCACCTTCACTACATATATATATATACATATATAAAAAGAATTGAAGGCTACTGCTTGTTCATGAATTCTGCCAAATACGAACTTTCTTTTCAGGTACATGACGCTGTCCCCCGTCCCAGGGTCTCACGGGCCGATACCTCCCACACCCTCAGGGTTGGCACACTGAAAGGTAGGTCTGGTGAGATTGTTGAGATGCTTGAACGGAGATGTGTCGATATCTGCTGCCTCCAAGAAGTAAGGTGGAGAGGAGGTTCCGCTAGGTTCCTCACAGGCAAAGAACACAGGTACAAGATTTTCTGGGCAGGGAACACAGACGGGATCGGGGTCATGGGTACACTTCTTGCGGAGAAATGGGTGGATAAGGTAATCGAGGTAGTCAGAGTATGCGATAGAATACTTAAGATTAGATTAGTCCTTCATCATGGGTTAGCAACCATTATCTGTTTTCCGATACTCCTCTTCCCACCCACAGAAAATCACAACAAATTATGATACAATCGGAATGTATACCATCAGAAGTGTATTTGTAGAAAATTCCGTTTTTCTCGAAGTTATGAGGAAACAAAGTCGGTGTGGGACACATTTGTAGGAATTGTTTTAATACATAATAAACGACGGTACTACTAAACCAGCACGGTTCCGTCCGCGCTAGCTAGTCGTGAGTGGTCGATCCTATCCCTAACCCTAAACACGTATTCATTTGCACACGCGGGTTAGGATCGACCACTCAAGACTAGACCGCGCGTTCGGGTCCGTGCTGCTTTAGTAGTACCAAGGGTACTACTAAAGCAGAGTGGTCCCGAACGCTCAGTCGGGCGTCCGCGCTAGCTAGTCGTGAGTGGTCGATCCTATTATTTTTAAACTTCAAACTTCATTTGTTTTCTATTTTGATAAATTCTCTCTGTTGAAAATTATATTTTTATATTTTAAACAATTTGCAATTTCAGAAAATATATTTTTATATTAAATTTGCGTTTTCTAATTTGATAAATTCTACGGACACAAACAGAGGTGAACGAGTGATAGATAGATAGATAGATAGATAGATATATAGAGAGAGAAAGTGAGATAGACAGACAGACAGACAGACAGATAGCTCCGGCTAATCAGTAGCCAAAGAATCAACTCAAACCACGTTCCTTGTCAGTTCTACTTTCAATTCTGACAGCTAATACCATGACAGTGCCCCTTAAACAATTGTGGGAATTTATCTTGTTTTTTTTTTTTGTTTTTCTTTGATAAATTTTCAGATTAACACACGCACGATCTTCACTAGGGTGTTAGAGTTAGGGTTTAGAATTCCGTCTCTAACCGTAACCCTAAAACCCTAACACCCTAGTGAAGATCGTGCGGGTGTTAGTCTGAAAAATTACCGTTTTTTTTATTTTTAGAAGACTCAATGAACTCCCGCCTATTATATGATTTTGAATTCAGCTATGGTTAACCACGGTAATTAACCGGTTAAATTTTAGTATTACACACATCTCACTCAGCCTAACGAACGGGTGATTTTCGACAGTTTTCATGGTCAGATTTGTTCAAAACACATCAAAAACCATAACTTCTGGTTGCATCCATCACAACTTAGACAAAAAGTACCTCCAACTTCAATACTGACTAGTAAATCTGAATAATTACCGATTGGGTTAATATCGGAATCTAAGAAAAAAAAAATGGCACTATGATGCTATTAGCTGTCAGAAGTGAAGCACACATACGTAATCGTACTTTATATACTCTGAAAAGTATTTGTAGAAAATTTCATTTAAAAATAACCATTTTTCTGAAAGTTATGAGGATATAAAAGTCGGCTCGTGTGAATTTTCTGAAACTCCTCTCTCCACCTCGGAAAATTGTTTTTACAACATATTCCGATAAATCAGAATCTACACAATCTGAAGCATATTTATAGAAAAATTCGTTTAAAAATTTAGTAAAAATATCTATTTTTCTAGAAGTTATGAGGAAACAAAACTAGGGCACGTATTTATGTAGGTATATCACCCAACGTTACTGAAAATACATATTCTCGTCCTGAATCAGACATATTGATGTACATTAATTTTTGGCATTTATTTGCACTTTTATCCATCATGACAACGTAAAATAGATTACTATATACACGAGAAAAAGCGGAAAGTTTGAGCAAATACTGAAATTAAAATATTTAGCTTATTCTAACAATTTGTTCAGATACGAATATTATAACTGGATGAGGTTGAATCTTTTCTTTTCGGCGCCAGATTTTAATTCATACACTTCTAGACCACTGATTCCTGTCAATACCCATAAATTATGTTTGTTTAATTTATAAATCAAGTACTTTATTTTATAAACAATAAACAATAACAGATTTGAATAATGAAAGAGAGTCTAATTCAAGGAATATCAAAAACAATCGACCAAATATTAATCACTCAACAAACCAAACAGATTTTGCAATATAAAAACGAAGCAAATCTTACCTTTCCTTTAGCTTTGATGCCAAGGTCTTTAGCTAGATTGCGTAATTCGTGGTAGCTTAAATTTTCCAAGTCATCCATGATAAGTTAATAGATAAAATGAGATTTGATAATCCGGAACGTAAACACAAGAAATAATAGTTCAAATTTAAGGAGGGTATTCGTAAACAGTGTTTGAATTTGTAATTGAAAACTGTGATTGGTCAGATTTGAAACCAGTCATAGAAAACCAACCAATCACATTTAAGAATAAATTCCGCCTAGTAAACAACTGATGGTTAGCAGCCAAAACTGAGACAGCGGTATCTATTTTTAGAATTCAATTTCTGTTAGAGTCAATAATTTAAAATTACTCCCATGTATATATTTTCGGCAAAATTTCGATATAAGTACCATAAATATTTAAAATGCACGTGCTTTTTGTTTATGTTTCTCAACAAGATCGTTGCTTTCCGTAATTTTTTAATTTTTTATGTGGGGAAGGAGGATCTTTTAAAGTCGGCGTAAAAGCGGAAGACACAGTGAGAGCGCGATTGGATCAGAGGAGGTCTTTCGAAGTGTGCATGAATCGAAAGAATTGATGTGTGTGCGCGCGCGCGTGTATGTGTTTGATGGGGGTATGCGAGACAGAAAGTGTGGTATGTATGTGAACTTCTTGGATCTTTATGGTTTGACGGCCAACACTTGTTTTCTTAACGAAACACTTTCAAACTTGGGACACTGGTAGAATGTGTCATACAAAACAACTTTTTCTCTTAGCCTTCTTAACAAAAAATTGTACATCGCAAGTTATTTCATGTTAAAGTTGTCGTATTTCTGTAATTTCAACCAATCACTGACGTCTATTCAGCTGAATACAGTCGGTGCTCTTTTGTAAACAATAATTTTTTCCTGGTCGTAAAAATGTTATTCCCTGTGACATATTTCATCCGGTTTAATCGTAATTTATACGCATATGTTGTTTATATAATAAATTACGCTGTGCGCATCTGTGTGTGTAACAATTTTTCGCTAGTACTCAGTAACACATTTTCTAAATGATGGTAGAGTTTGATTTGAAGAAGAACTAGAGTTCGGGTTCTAGAGTTAGGGTTAGTTTTAAGGTTACGGTTAGGGTTATGATTATTTTTGCCATAACCTCACTCATAACCCTAACCCTAAAACCCTATAACTCATAACCATAACCCTAAACCCAACCCCAACCCTAACTCTAAAACCCGAACCCTAACCCTAAACTAGAGTTTGATTTGAAGAAGATTTGGCTGTTATTTCTAGGAAATGAAGCACTTAGTGGAGGTGCATTAATAATTCTGCCAGCTCCAATAACAAGTGCAGGCAATATTCAAGTATTTTGATGGTTTTTTCCCCTTTGTTTATGAACAGTCTAGTTAATCGGAAATGTCAGAACTAACGGGGATTAATACCATATACACCGTCACAGCACTAACTGTATTCAACTGAATAGACGTCAGTGATTAGTTGAAATTATCGAAATAAGACAATTTTTAACGTGAAATAACTTCGGATACAAAAATTTTTATCTGTTCTATACCACAAAATATACAAGTATACGAAGTTTGAAAGTGTTTCGGTACCAAAAACATTACATAAAAAAATGTTGGCCGTCAAACCATAAGGATCCAAGTTCTTTTGTTAGTGTGTATGAAGAGACAGAGAGCAATGGTGCTGGTGTGTGTATGTGAGAGAGAGAGAGAGGTAACTGAAAATTGTTAATCCACTTTTTGTAGTGAGTGAATATGTGAGTGATTGACCGAGAAAAAAAAAAAAGAGAGAGAGAAAGCGAAAGATCACCGGGTATCTTCTATTATAGTCCAGGCCGCGAAATTTTTTTTCCCACGAGAGTTCCGGATCTCAGTAATGAACCCATTTGCATACAGCCAATCAGAGCCCACCTTGACCTTGTTGTCAAGTTATCAAACACACTCTACCAAGTAAACTCAAGACGAAGAATGGTGTTGTAAGTCGACCGATCGCCAAGTGATGCCTAATTTTAGGAGACAAGTAATTAGATAGATTTGCATCTATACCTATCATCGGATTTTGTTAGGGCCCCATATGGTAAAGGTGTGGATGGGGAAAAATGTGAGTAGAGGGTGATGTGCTAACAACCCTCTCCAGTTACTGCTTTACAAAGTAAACAACATAAATAACTACGTAGAAGAAGCCATGGTTGAAACAAGAATAAGAACAACAAGCATTATTAAAAGAGTAAAGAAGCATGGCCGTTCCTTACCCAAGTGACTTTATCTTATCGCTCATCATTTATGCGCTCATAAAGCAGTTTGATAATTGAGCTCTGATTGGCTGTATGCAAATGAGTTCATAACTAGGGTCCGGAACTCTCGTGGGAAAAAATTTCGCGACCCGAGTCGACCAAAGCTTTGTCACAGAAACTGAAAGCCCGTTGAGTGTGTATACTCTTTTACTCTTTCACTTGTTTCATTCATTTGATTGTGGTCATGCTGGAGCACCGCCTTTATAATCGAGCAAATCGACCCCAGAGCTTATTCTTTGTTAGCCTAGTACTTATTCTATCGGTCTCTTTTGCCGAACCGCTAAGTTACGGGGACGTAAACACACCAGCATCGGTTGTCAAGCGATGCTGAGGGGACAAACAGACACACAAACACACATATATACATATACGACGGGCTTCTTCCAGTTTTCGTGTATGCATATGTATTATATATAAATAATGTAGGTTGCTCATTAGCAATTCAAATTTTTCGTCAGCTTAAGACAATTGCATTTTGTGGTTAATTGAGTCGTTTTTTGACTCTTGTTTCTAGCAATGCTCGTACTATTTTGTACCCTTGTTTACAAACATTATATATTAGCCTTGAAGTGGCCCTTCGGACAGCATTTAGGCTAGCTCCTGCGGAGGGCACCTTCATAGCCTTCTACCCTTGTAATGAAACTTATTTCTGCAAATGTGCTAAGCACTGATGCTCATCATAGTTTAATCAATACGCGTAGGAGCGAGGTAAATGTAGTAGGAATAGGGGGGGGGTCAGTGGGGCCCCATTTAAGCGGCCCTTGCGATACTCCCTGGGAGTCCATGGTATGAAATTCATTGTCATTGCTCCGATTTGGTCGCCAATGTCATGTTTTTAGTTTTAAATGCGGTAAAAATGGGGGGGGGGGGGGTAGTCGGGCCCTAATTAGGCGTCCCTTAAAAAAAAGACTCCCTTAGGACACTCCCTGGGATTAGGGGAGTTACAGGTTTGAGCTTCATCGTCCTTGCACCAACGGTCTTGGAGGAGTTAAAGAAACATAAAAACGTAATGGACAGTGAAACATCACTGAAATTTCTATTAAGATGTGTGTGTGTGGTGGTGCAATGGCCCAGTGGTTAAGGCAGCGGACTCGCGGTCGTAGGATCACGGTTTCGATTCCCAGACCAGGCGTTGTGAGCGAAAACACTTAAAAAGTCCCATGAGGCTCCGGCAGGGGGTGGCAGCGAACCTGTTCACCAAAACTCTCTCTCTCTTTCTTCCTAATTCTGTTGTACCAGTATTTCAAAGGGTCAGTCACGCTGAATCTCCCCGAGAATTACGTTAAGGGTACACGTGTCTGTGGAATGCTCAGCCGCTTGCACGTTAATTTCACGAACAGGCTGTTCCGTTGATCGGATCCACTGGAACCCTTGTCGTCGTAACCGACGGAGTGCCACAACGATATATATTTATATATATATTGTTTCAGTCCATACTGGGACACCGCCTTGAAGGGCTTTAGTTGAACAAATCGACCCCGGGACTTATTTTCCTTTTTAAGCCTGGTACTAATCGTATTGGTCTCTTTTGACGAAATCACACCAACACCAGTTGTCAAGTGGTGGGGAAGGGCAAACAGACACAAAGACAAAAACATAAACATATACATATATATTCGACGGGCTTCTTTCAGTTTCTTTCTGCCAAATCCATTCACAAGGGTTTGGTCGGCACGAGGTTTTAGTAGAAGAATTTTGCCCAAAGTACCACTGTAACTTGGGCAAGAGTCTTCTACGGAGATGTACTTGCATATATTACGGAGATTTACTTGCATAGCAAGTGACCTGATCTGAGATCGTGTGCTGAAACAAAAACAATTGCAGCGTGGAAGGTGTTTATAAGCCATTTAAAAACACACAAAATCCGTTAGATTCAATTCAACATTTAAATTTAAATTGCCAAAATATTTTCATCGCTTTGAGACCGCGACTTGATCAGGAATTTTGTTAGCGATCAGGTCGCGGTCTCAAAGCAACGGAAATATTTTGGCAAATTATATTTAAATGTTGAAGTGAATTTAACGGGTTTTGTGTGTTTTTAAATGGATTATAAACACCTTCCATGCTGCAACTGTATATATGTATGCAAAATTTAGGTTAGTTGAAATATGTTTGTGACATATTTCAACTGCTAAAAGGCGAATTCACAGCAGTCACCGTGGAGAAAATATCTCTCTTATGGTAAAAAGGTGTGAAAATAAGAGAAATATTTTCTCTACTTTAACTAACCTAATTTTGCTTATATCTAAACACTGTTTGGCGCTAACATTTCGTTATGTATATATGTAGGTAGGTAGGTAAGCATGAATTCATGCTTACTAGAGACGTATAAAGAAACTTGAAAGCTTTTTTGGTTATATCTAAACACTGTTTGGCGCTAACATTTCGTTATGTATTTATGTAGGTAGGTAAGCATGAACTTACTACAGACGCATAAAGAAACTTGAAACCTTTCACATGTGCTGTCTGCGCAATATCTGCTACATAAAATGACAACAATGTGATATCTCCAGTACCCAAAGCATGCTAGTGAGAATTCATTGCAGACGCGTGGGACATGTTCGAATGAAAGATGACCGCATTCCAAAAATTATTTTGTATGATAAACAAGTGGAGGGATGCCGCGGTAAAGGAGGACCTATCTTTAAATATAAGGATAAGTTGAAGTAATCACTAAAATCGACTTTGGAGAAGATCTTACATTTCAGATCATAATGCAGAAAAGTTCAAAGGTGGACTTATAACACCTTTCTTCCTCCCCTTTAATTTTCTCTGTCGATTTTATTTTGTATAAATCGGATCTATTAATATATTTATACTTAAAGCCAATCAGTTGGATCGTCCCTCTAACTTAAAAATCCAGTTCTGTGAAATATCAATTGAATCTTGAGATGAAGTAGTTTTCCCCGTCTCGGTTGAAGTTGATTTGTATTAGTCAAACTTAGGCTATGGTAGCAAACATTTACCGAGAATGTTGTGTTGTAGTTATGATTATTAAACCCATGTGGCTGGAAAGCGAACTTTTGAACCGTACAATCATGCTTGCCCTCATTACAACCCAGACTTTATTTTTGTATATAAGACAAATTCGATCCGACATAGGTTTCTGCTCGGAGCTTAGTGGAATAATACAGGTAAGGCAAATTTAATCTATAGCGCATTAATGTTAACTTTTTAATGCTAACTTTATAAGTAAGCAGTAGTCTTGCAGATGTGGCTGTTTGGTTAGGAGGTCCCATTTTTCTGTGAGGTACCTTTTGGTATGCGTCTTGTCGGTTTAACTAATGCCTTTTGAGTAAATTTATGAGTCAGGAACTATACGGAAGCCAGTCGTGTGTGTATGTGAACGAAATGCAATTAGAGTATCTATGGTATCTGAATGAGGAGGCGCAATGACCCAGTGGTTAGGGCAGCGGACTCGCGGTCATAGGATCGCAGTTTCGATTCCCAGACCGGGCGTTGTGAGTGTTTATTGAGCGAAAACACCTAAAGCTCCACGAGGCTCCGGCAGGGGATGGTGGCGAACCCTGCTGTACTCTTCCACCACAACTTTCTCTCACTCTTACTTCCTGTTTCTGTTGTGCCTGTAATTCAAAGGGTCAGCCTTGTCACACTGTGTCACGCTGAATGTCCCCGAGAACTACGTTAAGGGTACACTTGTCTGTGGAGTGCTCAGCCACTTGCACGTTAATTTCACGAGCAGGCTGTTCCGTTGATCGGATCAACTGGAACCCTCGACGTCGTAAGCGACGGAGTGCCAACAGCAACAACAAATGTGAGTAACGAGGGACTTATATATCAATATGTTTATTTATACGGTCGTTTACAAAGATTAGAATTGAATCAGCAGTACCGATTGAAGTATACACTGAATGGTGTGTGTAAACATGAATGTGAAATGATTATTTCTATTTGGAATTTGATACTATTGAAATTACTGCTGTATTGCACCTATTTAGATGGCAGTTACCGCTATATACAGCCCCCTGCTTGTCACGAAACCTGTTTGTCCAGGTTGATGGATCTCAGCTCGTTTTCTCATTACTTTCTGTATCAACTGTCTACTGAAGCTGGAAACAGAAAACCTAGTTCAGCTCAACCTGTCGTGATCTCTATCTCATAAGTCATGTGCTGCTTTCAAATAAATAGAGTTGGAAGTTGGTCGCAGAAAGAAATTACTGCTGTATCTAGCAAAGATAAGTCTTTAACAGTATAAACGTCTAATCCTAAAGGGAGGCCACTCTCGGTTCTTATTTGTTTAATTACGCACGTGTGTCACACAACACGCAGTTGTAGATAGTGGTTTTTATATTTGTCTGACACCTCCAGAACATATAGTTTGAGTAGTATATGAGTGTTGATCTGGAATTTTTACCGTGTTCAGTGCTGAGGAGAGAAAGAGAGAGAAGGTGTGTGTGTGTATGTTAAGTTTCTCTCTATTTTCAGAGGTAAAATGTAAAACCGAAAGGGAAACAGCGAAATTTACTGGACTTCTGTCAATACACTGATACTTATCGTATTTGCTTGCGTGTAAGACGTGCCCCTATTTTACAAGGATATTTTGTGAAAAAATTTAATAGCTTTCATTTTATCAAAAATATGTTTACTTAACAAATTTCAGAGGATAAAGGGTGGAACAATCCCCATAATATTTTTTCAATGTAATTGGGTACTACTAAAGCAGCATGGTCCCGAACTCGCAGTCGCGCAGTTGCGCGTCCGCGCTAGCTAGTCGTGAGTGGTCGATCCTACAAAGCGTGCGCGCGTGTGTGCAAATGAATACGTGTTTAGGGTTAGGGGGGTACTACTAGCTAGTCGTGAGTGGTAGATCCTAACCCTAACCCTAAACACGTATTCATTTGCACACACGCGCACTTTTTGTAGGATCGACCACTCACGACTAGCTAGCGCGGACGCGCAACTGCGCGACTGCGAGTTCGGGACCATGCTGCTTTAGTAGTACCATGTAATTGTAATTTATATCATCAAAACATATGAGGAAGCAAAGTTAAAATGTGTAAAATATCTGCCCCCAATTTTTTTCTCTCACTCATTAAATTCCGATAACAATAATCTATACCATCTGAAATTATATTTGTAGGAAATTTCATTAAAAACAACTATTTTTCCAGAAAGTTATGAGGAAACAAAGTCGAGGAGGGACACGCTCATGTCGTTACGAAAATAAAATTACTGTTGATAATATGGTGTGCTTCTAGGGCAGCGAGCTGGCAAAATTGTTAGCACACAGGACGAAATGCATAGCGATATTTCGTGTGCCGTTACGTTCTGAGTTCAAATTCCGCCGATGTCGACTTAACCTTTCATCCCTCGAGATCGATTAAATAAGTACCAGTTACGCATTGAGGTCGATGTAATCCACTTAATTCCTTTGTCTGTCGTTGCCCTGTGGGCAATAAAGAAATAATTATGGTCTGCTTCTATCAGAATTCCCGTATAGTTTATATAATAATGTCACGCTATGTTAGTTCATCATGCTAAGGGTTGGGCGATCCAAATAAAGTTAAAGAGACCTAACCATCACGCGGTGAACCAAAATACAGAGTTAAAGTAAAACGGCACAATGTGGGCAGCTAAAGGATAAGAGCAGCCATGCTTCCGCTACAAATGTTTCCTGTAAAAATATGGCTAATTGAAACGAAAGCAAAATTGCTACAGAAAAAAAAAATGTCACCATACTAAATTTAATACTTAAATAATCTTTTCATCTGTACTGGATGTACGTACTAAATATCTTCATGGATATATAAAATGCATTTTTATTAAATGCAAGAAGTGAAAATATTATTAAACGTCTTTTACATTATATTAAACAATATATATCACATATATACAAAACGATATATATTGACTATATGGTCACATATAGAATAGCTTTGTGTTTTTTTGAGGGTTTTTTTTCATTTGTTTTCTACTACAGATGGTGACTAAAACAAAATTTTAAGTAGTTCTTGTAGCAGCGTATTTCGTTGTTTACATTTCAGGTTTTTTTTTTTTTAACAATTATTTCACTTCAGAATTGATTCGTCAGGTTTGTAAAGAGAACAACAACCCAGAGCTGGTAAGTTAATAGTATATCTTATAATCTCTTTTACATGTAATAATGATGTATTTATGTTGGTCTGGATGTTTCATTCTGTTTAAAATTAAAGCAAAGATGATCAAAGAGTTAAGGCAATAGTTAGCTTTCGTAAGTAAGTAAAGAACTGATGAGAGCTACAAAAATCAGTTAACTTTTCCTAAATACTAAAATCGATCGAGAAATTAAAAAATTTCTTATATTGGGTTTAATGGAAATAACAAGAAAGGAAAAACAAAACAAAAAGCACTTAATTGTTTGCTAGGAAAGAATAATGTGTGGAGTGTTAACAACGAACAAGTGAATTGAATGAATTACTTTCGATAAGTTTTTTTGTAATATTTCTAATTAGTGTCGTTTGAATTGAGTAAGTAGACAGCATTTATTTAACTGCAAATTGTATTTATAAACAGCTTTTTTTTCTAGATAACAGACCTTTTTATTAAATAAAGCCCTATTAATTATTAAATTCAAGCGGTTAAAAATTATTTAACCGCTATTACTAGGTCAAAATAAAGATTTCAAATTTTGCCACAAGGTCAGCAATTTTGTGGGAGGGGATAAGTCGATTACATCGACCGAAGTGTTCAACTAGTCCCTATTTTATCGACCCTTTAGGAATGAATGGTAAAATCGACCTCGGCGGAATTTGAACTCAGAAATACCGCTAAGCATTTCGTCAATAGCACTAACGATTCTGCCAGCGCACCGCCTTAGATAATAACAATGATAATTGTAATACTAATTATTATTATTATCTCTTTTATTGGCCCACAACGGCCAATGACACAGAGGGCAATTTAAAACAAACTATGAAACAATGTGGGACAGTGAATTTCTTCACGCTTTGCCTTCTCCATAAAGTAAATGATAGCAATCAATGATAAAATTATTGCTCGTGGCTTTTGCAAACTGAAATATACGAGGAACTTTCGTTTGGGATTCGAGGAGACTAAAATTAAACGGCGGTCGACAATAGGAGGCTTCCAAAGGCATAGCACAGGTGTATGATACGGTAACCTCTATAAATAACGTCTGGTGAAAAATAAAGGCCAGATGTTTTTTGTTTTACTTGTTTCAGACATTAGACTGTGGTCATGTTGGGGCACCACATTGAAGAATTTTTACTCGAACGAATTGACACTACTGCCTATTTTTTTTTTTAAAGACTGGTACTTATTTTATCGACCCGTTTGCGAAACCGCTACGTTTTGGAGACGTAAAAACACAACCATTCTCATGTGATAGTGGCTGACAAACACTGACTTAACAACACACACACACACATATCATCATCCCCTAATATATATATATATATATATATATATGTGTGTGTGTGTGAGAGAGAGAGAGAGAGAAATTAAAATAAGCAACAAAGATATCCAGAGGTAATGCACTACGATCGTTTCAAGCAACTCCATTTAATTGAACAATGCAATCATTACATCAATTTAAATGCAGAGCAATCCTCAGCTGCATAAAGACATAGAATTTAATTAAATTAAAACAGATGGACACATTAGTATAATTTTACCTAAAATCTCCAGGAAGGTAAGGAGATATATAAAGAACATACTGTCTTCACTTCAGCTATCTATCTATCTATCTATCTATCTATCTATCTATATATATATATATATATATATATATATATATATATATATATATATGTATATATATATATATATATATATATATATATGTGTGTGTGTGTGTATGTGTATCGTGAGAAGACCCGGCAAGCCAAGTAAGATCGTTGCCAGTGCCCCTGGACTGGTTCTTGTGCGGTTGGCACATGAGATGCACCATTTTGAGCGTGGCCGTTGCCAGTACCGCCTGACTGGCTCCTGTAGGATTTTCGAGCGAGATCGTTGCCAGTGCCCCTGGACTGGCTTGTGCGGGTGGCACATAAAAGACACCATTTCGAGCGTGGCCGTTTTCGTGCGGGTGACACGTAAAAGCACCCACTACACTCTCTGAGTGGTTGGCGTTAGGAAGGGCATCCAGCTGTAGAAACTCTGCCAAATCAGACTGGAGCCTGGTGTTGCCATCCGGTTTCACCAGTCCTCAGTCAAATCGTCCAACCCATGCTAGCATGGAAAGCGGACGTTAAACGATGATGATGATGATGATGATATATATGTGTGTGTATGTGTATATATATGTATATATACATGTGTGTATGAATGTATATATGTATCTATATGTATATATGCATGTATGTATATATGTATGCAATTGTATATATG
>NC_142933.1:18406063-18518563 GCF_046866305.1 Octopus bimaculoides
TGCCAAAACAGACACTGAAACCTGGTGCAGTCTTCTGCCTATCCAGCTCCTGTTAAACTGCCCAACCTATGCCAACGTGAAAAATGGATGTTAAATGAAGATGATGATGATACATGCACGTATATATATATGTATGTTTATATTCATATACCTCTGGTTGACCCAAAGACCTCTCTTTCCTTCTGTGTCCCTCTTCAGATTCTTACCATCTTCATATCTTTCTTTCTTGTTCCCTTCCCCACACACTTACCCATATCCGCCCATATAAAGCGGGATAGTACTGCATATCCCTACACAACCCATCCTATCAATACTTCATCTCTTTCTTTCGTAGTAACCCTTGACCTTTGACACTAATCCCTTCCCCTTTTACCTGTACTTTCTAAAAGATAAAAGATTTATAGAGAGCAAAAAAAAAAAAAAAATAAAATTAATTAATCACAAAAACAATCTGGAAAATATTCATAAGAACTTATTTTTGAAATTAAAATAAAATGAAAAAAAAAAAACGGGAATAAGTCTGCTTCCTGAGACTTTCTTTTGGGGGCATGTGTAAAATCTGGGATGTTTATATATCCTGCATATCATAAGAATCGTGTTTTATGAATAGGTTTCCATCCTTATGTGAGGATGTTTGCTTGTACTCAGTTATAGATGTGTGACTAAGAAGCTTGCTTTGTATCTCTGTGGCTTGAGTTCAGTCCTTCAGTATGAGACCTTGGGCAAGTGTCTTCTACCAATACTTCTTGATCACACATCCATAACTGTGTACATAGAAACTTCTTCACATAGGCTTGTGTTGGCCAAAACCATCAGAGTGAAATTTAGTTGACTGACTGTGTGGAAGCCTGTTGAAGGAACCATTCCAAAAACCACTATGGCTGTGTGGTTAAGAAGTTCATTTCTCAAATACATGCTAGCATGGGAAACGGATGTAAAGTGATGATGATGATGGTGGTGATAGTGGAGGTTTTGAATTCAGTCATACTAAGTGGTGTCTGGGTTAGTGTTTTTTAATATAGCCTTAGGCTAACTGAAGTCTGGTTGAAGTTGATAGACTGAAAGAAGCCCATTATATGTGTGTGAAGGTGAGTGGCCTAGTGGTTAAGGTGTTGTACTCGCGATCTTATGATTGTGGTTTCAATTCCTGGTCCTAGTCGTACATTGTTTTCTTTATTTCATTTTGCTTTATAATAAGTTTAACATTTGACATGTGCCACACTGTGCACCTGTACAGGTGATATCAACCTGGAGAGAGTGAACGATGTACAGTACAAACATTTGATCACTATAAGCAAATCATCATCGCAGTTTGTTCAGCAAGAAATTGTAGAAACCTCGTCTGTCAATTAAGAAAAGGGAGAACACCATATATTTCTAATTTATATATATTCTCTCATATATATATATATATATATATATGTGTGTGTGTGTGTTTGAAGATGCGCACAAATTTTCCTTTATTTGTTTATGTAGTTGCTTATTGAATACCATAGTGGCAAACTATTTCATAAATCTGAATTATACATGTATCGCAAATATTTTAAAAATTTGTTAGAGAACATTCCAGAAAAATGTAATTTTAATCAGTTATATAAACCAACTTTTTTGACCAGTAACTAGTTTGATAAGTGCCTGTGCACAAAGCTCTCGGTCTTTGAGTCACCCTGTTACTTTCATTAAACTTTTGGCTCCCGTGCCAGTGGCACGTAAAAAGCACTATGTGAACATGATCGATGCCAGACCCACCTGTCTGGGTCCTGTGCCAGGAGCACATAAAAGGTACCCACTACACTCTCGGAGTGGTTGGCGTTAGGAAGGGCATCCAGCTGTAGAAACATTGCCAGATCAGACTGGAACCTGATGCAGCTGCTGGCTTTCCAGACCTCAGTCAAACCGTCCAACCCATGCCAGCATGGAAAACGGACGTTATACGATGATGATTATATATATATATAGGAAGAATTCACAAAAGAAAAAAACCAAAAGACGAAGACAGGTAGTGTAGACAACAAACAGATGTATTAGTATAACGCTCGGGAAGTGAAAAAGTCTTTAACGTTTCGAGCCTACGCACTTCCACAGAAAGAAACAAGGAGAGAGAATAAAGAACGTGTAGTGGCTAGCAATCTATCATGGTGAATATGTGTGTGAAGGTGAGTGGCCTAGTGGTTAGAGTGTTGTACTCGCGATCTTATGATTGTGGTTTCAATTCCTGGTCCTAGTCGTACATTGTTTTCTTTATTTCACACACGAATATATATATATATATATATATATATATATATATATATATATATATATACTGCGGACCAAAAGTCATGCAGAAAGTCCAGTATGCTTCAAATTTTCTAAAATTGAATAAAATAATGATGAATGTACGCATGTACTTGTGCATGATGAACAAAATGAGTAATAATAATCTTTTCTGTCACAACGGGCCCGAAATCTTTGGGGAGGGGACCAGTCGATTAGATTGACCCCGGTGCACAACTAGTACTTAATGTATCGACCCGAAAGGATGAAAGGCAAAGCTGACTCCGGCGGAATTTGAACTCAGAACGTAAAGATATGAAATACCGCTAAGCATTTCACCCTGCGTGCTAACCTCTCTGCCAGCTTGCCATCTTTTTTATTTTTTTTTTTTTATTATTATTATTATTATTATTATTATTATTATTATTATTATTATTATTATTATTATTATTATTATTATTATTATTGATTCTGGGTTTTATTGGCCACAAGGGCTAATATAAATTAAAAACATGTAAGGACAAAGACAGGACGAAGGTTACAAAGGGTTTTGGCCGAAAAGAAAACGTTCGTGTAAACAATGGAAAAACAGAAAAATATAACAAATAAAACTCCCGCGCTTGAAAGGTTACACGTGGAAAAAACCCCCATAAAAGCCACGGGAGCCTGGTCAGCGTAATGTAAATAAAATGTCATGTTTTGGGCATGCCTTTTGGCCTGCCCTCTGTGTATGTACGTACATACATACATATATACTTAGGATAACGGTGAAAAACCGCAACAACGGTAAAATATGCATCTGTCGCTTCCAGAACGATATCGTTCACAGAAATATTCCTCGAGGCTGGAGAGTCTTTAATGAGACGAAAAGTAAAGGTCTCAAATAGCTTAAATAAAGAACTTAACGTTATCGAGAAGTCCCACCTCAAAAAGTACTTTTAGATATTGAAAATACACTCAGATTCTTGTATGAGAAAGAAAGGATAAAAAGAGAAACCACAGCAGCTGAAAATATAAAACGAACCCTAAAGCTTTCCACAAATTTGTAGAAGAATATGCCTCAGTGTACTATAAGATAGGGCCTTTGTTTGAAGAAAATATCTCACTAACTGCAAATCCCTAGAGGATTAGCGAAATGGTCGAACTATTTTAAAGTGTTTCCATCTCTCCACTGTTAAACATGAAAAAAAGCTATCTCGCTGAGTTCTTCAACACCGTATATCCAAACAGGGAAGAGACAACCATCGATTACGCAAACAAAAGAAGCGGGTGTAACATTGCTGAGATGAAATCAGCGTTATTCTTTTTAAAGACACACAAGGGAGCTCTCGTAAAACCATTGCGGATCTGCAAACAAACTGCCACCAGAATATGGTGAACCAGTAGGTATTGCAATCTAAGAGGTAGAGTCGATGCATGACTTACGAACTCACATGAGTAGCGATGCGTCGTTCCGTGTTCATATAGCTAAAATGTCCAGTTTCCTCGCACGTATCAAGCTTACAAGAATGTTAAAAGAAGTTATCATATGCCCGATCCACACGGGAGGTAGCAGAGTAAATGCCAAAAATTATAGGTCTATATGTCTAACCTCACATGTCAACAAAACTACGGAGCTCGTTGTTAGAAGGTTCTTAGAAGAAAAAAGCTTGCTCAGTAATATACAGCGTTACTTTCATCCAGGAGGAAGTTGCCTCACATAGCTACTACAGCATTATAACTGGGTACTGAAACGACAGGTCAGCCATTGAAATGTGGATGTGATGTATCTCGACTTTGTCAAGATCTTCCACAAAGTTGATCACGAGATGATGTCACAAATTTCGTGACCTTGGCGTCGTTGGTCAACAGGAGGAATGACTGCATGAGTGTTTTGTTTCTTTTTTTTTGGGGGGGGGGGGGGATCACAGCCGATTTTGGTCCTCTTTCAGACCTGCCTTTTATCATACAATCAGCCATTCTCACCAGCTACGCTGATGATACACAAAAGTATTACAAACAGTCAAAGACCCTGAAGACATCCCAAAGCTACAGAAATATTTGAACGCAATATAGTCCAGGCTGAAGAAAGCAATATGCACCTCAATGCTGACAAGTTCCAAGCACCCCACTGTCGATCCATATATATATATATATATATATATATACATATATACTAGCAAATGCACCGGCCTTTGGAGGGTGTAATTTATTATTATGGTGCACTCCTGTGGACGGTTTAAGTTGAATTAGACTGCAGTTAGAAGTCATTTCAAGTTGATAAGCGTAAAATGAATAATTACCATAAATATCGTATAGTAATTTCCAGTTAATAAATATTTCCTGTAAATAAATGCTTATATATTGTTATCAGTGTCCTCATCTTGTTTGTCATAGTTACAACGTTTCGCAGACAGCTCGTTGCTCAATACGCTGGAAATGTTTGAATCTAGAAAAAAACAAACAAACAAAAAAAAGCAACGAAGGAGACTACATCACATATGCTGGTAGAGTTAACAGAGAGTGTGAAAAGTTCAAACTGGACGAATTAACGCCAGATATGTTCGAATGCCTGATATTTACAGAAGGACTAACTGCAGAAAAAGACACAGAAGTATGAACAAGAATTTTCGCTAAACTGGAATAAGACAACGCTGTAACCTAACAACAAGTGTCAGAAGAGTGTGAAAGAATAGTAGATTTAAGACATGATACAGAGAAAATTGAACATAAAGATTGCTCCCTAGCGAAACAGGCAGAATAGAAATCAAGTGTGTACTAAAATACAGTACAGGCATAAGGAAACAAACCTATGTTTTGCATGTGGAGGTCTACAGCTGAGAAAAAAAAAACTGCCCATTTAAGAAAGCGGAATGTTTCCATCGGGGAAAAATTGGACATGTAAAAGCGCACTGTAAAACCAAAATAAAACGTAAGAACAAGGAAAAAAGAATAAACAAGATGTCGTCAAAAGAAAATGGCAATGTGACAAAGAGGAAATTCGCAAATGTGAAAATTAAAAATATAAGAGTAAAAATACAGTTAGACACTGGAAGTGATATTACCATTATAAATGAAGAAACTTGGAAGTATATCGGTAAGCCGAAATTAAGTAATTCTACACGTGTTACGGGTAAAAGATCATATTTAGTAGGTGAATTTGTGTGTATTGTGATGTTTCTTAATCAAATGAAAAAGGTAAAAGTATATGTGTTAAAGAATTCAGTAACTCTATTCGTGACAGAGTAACTGGAACTGTTCAAATTGTGGAATACGCCCATAAGCGTTTTCTGTGAGACTGTAGTCGTTCCAGTCGAAGGCTAGAACGCAGCTGAGGGACTGAAACGAAAAATAAAACAAAGTGCAACACCTGTATTTAAGCTAAAACGGAATGTAGTGGTCACGGCGCTAGAACAGTTAAATAAGGAACTTGAAAGCCTGGGAATAATGGAGAAGACGGACTACTCAGATAGGGCAGCACCTACGGTCTACGTAAAAAATAAAAATAAAATGTTAAGAGTTTGTGCAGATTTTTCAACGGAGCTGAGTGATTGCTTAATCTCACATAACTACCCATTGCCGAGTCCTGAGGAAATGTTCACAAAATCGAATGGAGGGAAATTCTCAATGTTAGACCTCTCGGAGGAATATTTACAAACCCAAGTAGAAGAAGAATGCTAACACTTATTAACCATTAATACACATCGTGGCATATTTATTTTTAAGCTGCTTCCCTTCGGTGTAAAAGTGGCCTTCCCATGTTTCAGCAAGTAATGGATACAATATGGGCGACTATGATTTTTCTATCTCCGATTTAGACGATATCCTAATAAAAGCGAATCATGTATATATATGTATGTATGTATGTATGTATGTATGTATGTATGTATGTATATACTTAAATAAATATCTCCACTTGTTTAAGGTGAACCAATATTTACTTTAACTTTTCTGACTTTTCCTTCTCTAAAATTAAATAGAATATACCAAATTATTAGCAGAGAATAAATTTGTAATGTAATATATTAGAAATTCCCCCACTGGGTATTAAAATGTTTGCCAATTCTTTATAGTACTGTAACATAATTCTCTTATACGGCACTGTTATTATTAAAAGTCGTTGTCTAATTAAATAGTTATTCGAACAGTGTGTGTTACTAAAATATCTATTCTATGGCAGTTGTTGGTCAGAACAA
This sequence comes from Octopus bimaculoides, assembly GCF_046866305.1. Lineage (NCBI taxonomy): Eukaryota > Metazoa > Mollusca > Cephalopoda > Octopoda > Octopodidae > Octopus > Octopus bimaculoides. The sequence goes on from NC_142933.1 coordinate 18,412,495, forward strand.
TATTACATACTCAGAAAGTAAAATTTATAATTAATTAACACAGTACTCGAAGGAAAGTTCGAAGATTGAAGTGATGTATTTATATAAACAGCTATATATTGTTTATTGGTGAAAACTGGGGGTTAAGGCGGTTTTGCACCTCTCCTTGAAAAATACATTTTTTTGAAAATGTTTTTTAGGATTCTTACGTTTTAGGTGTCGGAGATTACGAATATGCAAAACAACTTTTTTTTAAATGCAATTTAGAATTTTTTTATATGCAATTCTGCATGAGCCCCCAAAACTGAATATATTTTGTTGTGTCTAGGGAGAGTCGTTACGTCAATATTAACAACAGACGCATTGGCTCAATTGCTCTCCTTTATTATTACTCAACTACATATTTCCAATTGTTTATGGTGAAAGGCAATTTGTCCTATCATTACTGGAAACATAGAATTCAGTGTAATTTTTAATCTGATATTAAAGCCAATATATATGTTGGTATTTCCACCAAGTAATTCTTTTCAATGTTTATACAATACAAACACGGACTCTAAACTTTCCTCATAATCATCAAGCGATATAATATAATGATAAGACGTGTGTATGCTCTGTATATATACTTACACTCAGTGAGCTGCTGTCAATACATGTGTAGGATCAATCAAAGTACCTCCACATACACTAATCCTGTCATCTGTGGGTTGGTTAAATATTTAGAGATGGACAATAGATGGAAATTCACAGTTTCGTGCTTGAGATCCACCGACGATCTGCGTTTCATGTCCTGAAAGAAAATCACCAACGCAAATAAATATACATTTATACAAATACATATTTGTAGATGAATTATTGTTGAATGTCTACGATATATCTATCGCTGTATTTTGTATGGTTGTAATTGAATAAGCAGCAATTAGATGAAAAAAATCAGTTCTAAACTTGCTATTCACATTAAATTAACGATTTAAGAATATATGTAGAATTTACTTATACAAGTATTAATAACGATATCAGTCGGTATGGAGACGAGTTTTGAAAAGTCTGAACATAAAGAATCACCCGGTCGGGAGACATGATTTACCAGCAGAAACTGAAGCAATCGCAAAAAGAAGGCAACAGAGAGACAGCATGGTGGCACTAGACGTTTAGTTACTTGTGTATAAGAACTGAACTGATGCTAAAGTTATGGAGACTGTGGTATTTATAGGTAAGTATCGTTAGGGCAACAACTTTGAGGAAAGAACAGCTGTAATTATTCATCAATGCACTCACAATATAGCAAAGAACAACAGATATGTTTTTATGTAAAGTATTACATGTTACATCATATATATGATCAATAAAATTTTACATTAACTTACAAAAGGAATCTTCTAATTTCTATTGAAAACAGCCATGTTTTGAAATTTTACATTATCTTATAAAAGGAATCTTCTAATTTCTATTGAAAACAGCCATGTTTTGAAATGTATTGTAATATTTGAAATTCGCATAACGTCGAATGAGTTTCCATATTCTTATATGTATACATTAATAACAATTACTCTTTGTGTGATGACATATATTTTATTGTGTGATGACATATATTTTATTGTGTTGATAGGCGATTTTTATGGTATGTTGATCCACTTAAGTATTTTATCATTGTTCATAAATATCGTATAGTAATTTCTAGTTAATAAATATTTCCTGTAAATAAATGCTTATATATTGTTATCAGTGTCCTCATCTTGTTTGTCATAGTTACAACGTTTTTTTATACAGTGATCTACGCTTAACTTCGAACCGAACCCTACATTAAATCTACGGTTATGGTTTTTCCTCATTCTATTGTTAGTTATTCTTCTTACACGTGATGCTGCTTACTCTTTCCTCTCGAATCAATGTATATATTATTTGCGTGACACAGAGATGGAACTCACGCTCATTACCTGTCATACTCGTTATAAATGCTTATATTCAGTGTCCCATTATCCTTTAAGATAATCATGTGGTGGAAATTAGAAGGGGTGTTAAACCTAATTCTTATGGTCATTAGTCTAATATTCTTTCAGTCACAAGCGGAGGCTCCTATATAGTATTTATCTCAAGAAATCTATGACCTTAACTTCTGCTTTGTCCGAAACTTTGCTCTTATCGCAAGTTGCAGAGTCAGACGTAGTCGCATTAAATGGAAATTTAAAAGTGGAATGAGCACTCCTACCCCCGGGCAGTAGAGTTGCAGCAATCCCAGAAGAAGCCACAGCCAAAGCGATCCCTTTCTGTTGCCTTACTTTTCCAAAAAAGAGCCTCGTAACGAATGTTTTACATGTTCCTGCTGGGACATCCAAAAAAGAAAATGCCTCCTTTGTGATCCCGAATGGAATCAACAGCGATGTTGTAAGCCCGCTGCTGCTCTTGCAACAACTTTGGCTCATTTTCGTTGATGTGTCGTTCATGGGGATTAACGTCATATGATATTTCCTGAAAGATGCCTGTTGAAAGCGTGTGTGAACCCGTTCGATGGACTTTCGGTAGCCCATAAGATGGAAGTTCATTTCCGCCGGCAGATAAAATTCTATCTTCAATGTCAACGAGAGCTCTGTTGTAGAATTCGTCGCTAAGACCTACGTCCAAGCCAGGAAGCAGCAGTTGTCCATGATGTTTGAAGTCTTCAGAAAGATCTTTATATTTCTCCGACGGAGATACAGGATCACTGAGCTCGCATGTTTGCAATAACACCACAAATTACTCTCGGAGTCTACTTGCTCATTGCCATGTAGCTGCCTCCGCCAGTGTTGCAACACACTAAGCACCGTCTTCTAGCAGCCCACATTTAAAGCAGGTTTCGCGGTATGTGGTACAAACTCCTTCCTTAAAACCTTTCATGTCGAAGGCGCAGATAGAAACACTCCCGTTGGCTCGGATGAACTGTGTAAACTCTCCCGAGGCAATGGAAGAATTTATGCTGGGATGTCCATCAACGGTGGATATTTCCAATGAAAAACTTGCGTTTAAGTCTAATGTGCATATTCGATTTATCAGCGTTACGGAAGGCCTACGAACGTACACAGAGAATACCTTAATGTTAGGTTATTAAAAGGAGGACTTCTATCACTCTATACCATTTCTAATGCCTTTAGAGCATAATGATACACTTCAATTATAGCTGCAATACATATATGTTTGTATTGAAGGATTTCTAATTCTGTATGTTGATTTTTCTTTTAATGGTTTCAGTCTTTAACTGAAGCCATGTTGCAGCACACTTTTTAATTGACGATTATATCGAACAAAGTTGCATTGACTGGAATGCACTTTATTCACATCGCAATGCTGAACAGAAATGTGAGGATACGTAACCAGAATATATCTACTACGAAAAGGTATAATCAGAAATGGTATTAATAGAAATTATACCATCCAACAACGGCTGCCCACAAATGTCATCAGTGTACTACCTCCAGTTGCTACACAATGTTGTTGCTAAAACAATATAAAATGCCAATCGGAAATAAGACTGTCTTGAAATGAATACAGAGTATTCCCCTGTTATTGAATCTATACACAAACATCAGCACTAGGAATATTGGCGGAACAACCCAATCAAAACTTCTATTAAGTGCAAACAAAACAGGTTGGATAAGCACGATCAACTGCATAGAAACGTCCAACTTTTATGTTTTGATTAGAAAGTCACGTTTATACCAATAATAAATAGTGCATTTGGTTTTGTGAGTAAATGCCTAAATGATAATCTAGATAAGCTGGGTTCTTCAAAAAAGAAAAAAAAAAGGTAACAACCGGCTAATTCGCACATATCAAATAGAGTCTGTAAGTGAAACATTAAAAATATGCAACATTTCTCAAGTCTAAAACGTGACATTGTTTTATTTTATCTAAATTCCTATAAAGGGGCTTTATATCTTTGTTAGAAACCAGCTCTTTCCCCAGAGGAAGGTTTCAAGTAATTAAAAATCAGAATGTGTGTTTGTGTACGTGTGTGTTTACCTACATGTATATAGTAATAATAATAATGATCCATGGATGGAATTTATAAATATTTTATCAGTACGCGCGTTTCTCCAAATCACATGTTTTTCTGACCATTGCCCGCATTTCTGCGTACTCGAAAACGTTTCCTGTAAACGAACTTGAAAGATATATATCTATGTATACAAAGAATATAAAGTAAGTCTGGAGATATGAGATGAATATATTTCACCAGTTGATAAACATTACATAGTACTATCGTAAATTTTACAAACCAATACAGATATAGGAGAGTAGTTTTCAGATCGATAGTTTATCATCGTTACATCAATGTTCCAACTACGGTATGCACATACAAAAAAATATTCTTAAAAAATTTTCCATTGTTGTTCTGTACATTATAAATTAGAAGATGTGTTTTTCTATGGGTATAGCGGAGTTGAAAAATTGATGTAACCATGACAATCTGTTACATGATCAGGAAATCCTCAACAATTACACTGGTCAACACACGTTTTCTGTCACAAGAGTTATCCAAGGTTTTTAGCTAATTTTGGATGTTGAATCGAGATCTGGCATCAGATTTAGTCTATTACATCAGAATTTTGAGTTATAAAATGATTTACTTTTGCTAGAAACAATTCTTTAATGCTCATAAAAGAAGAATGAAACATACGTAGATGCAATTTTTAATAGTATTCTTTTTAATCTAATAAATCGAAACACAAAGTTATGGGAGTAAATGCGCATTAGCAAGTGAGAATTAAGGCTGGTGATAACAAAATATGAAGGGGGAATTTCAACCATGTTTCGTGGTCTGCTACCACAACAGCTCCTTTATAGGATCCAGTTAGCTCAAGGCATCATCAGGAGGAACCACGTCCGGTTTCGGCCCCTACTCCTCTACCGTGTCTTCAGCTCTGGTGTTGGGTGTATGTCTTCTTTCTTCTATTCCCTGGCCTCTTCGATGCAGCATCAACGAGTGTCAGCGTCCGACTGATCGTCATGTCAAGTTCCCGTTTATTATGTTCATTCATTCTGATCATGTTATTATGTTTGAGTCCCATCGGCCTTGGTAGCGTTCTTCCAATACTCTTACGTCTTGATGAACGCGTTCTCCTGGTTCTTCGCTAACAGCACCCTGGTTTTCAAGAAACTCATCCAAGTGACTGTAGGTAGTGCAATTTAATGCTCATTCTACATCTAAGCGCTTGCAATCACTAGAACAGCTTGAACATATTGAAAATTAGCATGACAACCCAGCCAAAATTATCGCCAAAAGCAGTGTAAAGTTAACTTTTAGTATGCTCCAAGTAAATAAATGCATATAAAGATAGCACAAAAGTGAGATACGATAGTGCAAGTTTGATGTCCGTTTTGGAATCAGTATCCAAAATTTAGTCTAAAACAGCTCTAAGATATTATGCCAGAAACTAAAAGTTTATTTTGTTGACTAGTGTTATTTTGTCTATCACATTGAACAGCGATGTTTATCTCCATTTTAGATTAAAACACGAAAAATCAGGCAAAATTACGATTAAAATCACGTGAGATTTTTCGATAAACACAGACAAGATATCAGGTGGATCAACTTTTGGATGATCATCTCTCTTGGTTCCACTTAAGGAAAAATTCGATTCATTCGGATTTTCTTCATCCATATACCTGCATTTATATTTTATAATTACTCTTTTACTCTTTTACTTGTTTCAGTCATTTGACTGTGGTCATGCTGGAGCACCGCCTTTAGTCGAGCAAATCGACCCTAGGCCTTATTCTTTGTAAGCCTAGTACTCATTCTATCGTTCTCTTTGGCCGAACCACAAGGTTACGGGGACGTAAACACACCAGCCAGCATCGGTTGTCAAGCGATGTTGGGCGGGGGGCAAACACAGACACACACACACACACACACACACACACACACACACACACACACACACACACACACACACGCACACACACATATATACGACAGACTTCTTTCAGTTTCCGTCTACCAAATCCACTCACAAGGCTTTGGTCGGACCGACGCTATATTAGAAAACATTTGCTCAAGGTGCCACGCAGTGGAACTGAACCCGGAACCAGGTGGCGCGTAAGCAAGCTACTTACCACACAGCCACTCATACACCTATATTCTATAATTTCTGCACTTAATAGTTCATATTTACATGTATGAGCACCTGGTTCACAAATTTCATATGTTTAACACATGGTTTCGCGTCAAAAACGTTTTTACCTTGTTATAATTATGTATATTATCAGTTTTTATATATTTCATGACTTTATGTGTATATTCATGAATTAGTATATATATATGTTTTCAGTCAATGGATCATGTGGTGTTTTGACAAATAATGCCATTCAAGAGCTCTGTTAAGAACTTCTACGGCATGCACCGTATTTTCCTCACAACACCTTCTGGTTATCATCAACGCCTCGACGTCAAGACCTCGACGTCAAGGCCTCGACGTCAAGGCCTCGACGAGCTAGTTCCAATTCCGCTTTTCATACTTAGGGCTTTTCGTCACTTACTATTCTCGTAATTGTGATGTCGCTTGTTCATTCTAATTGAACTGGAGTTTATTGTGCTTGAGTGACCCAAGGAGTTAACTCAGACCCATTAACTTATAATACAACGCTTAATAGTTCATCAACGCTTATAGCGAGACTTATTGTGACACAGGATAGTTACCCAATGGGAATTAGGTGTAATCCCTGCTTTTATTGATCATAAGTTTCCTTCTAAAACAAAGGCTCCCACATGGTATTCATCACTAACCATGTCTTACGAGCAAACTATCTCATTGCAGCATATGCACTTCTAGTCATCGTATCTTGAAGTGTTGTTCATTATCTCTTATCTCGACTTTGTTCTACAAGGGTTGCTGACTTTAATTTCCTTTCACAATTGATCAATTATGATTGGTTTTTCAGGTCTCTCCAGAGAATGTAACATAACATTACTACAACTAATTTACACACAGCTATTAGTCGTGGTATTCTCTCCTTAGCATCAATTTAAACATTTTATACGAACCGTTAAATTAGAGTGAAAGAAAATTTAACTTATGATCATACAATTTAGATTTAAGACTCCCCTTTCTGCTACACAATTGCCTTACAGAAAAACGGGACAATGAATATAAGCGTTGATAATAATATGTAAAGTGATATGGTTGCTCAGATGTGAGTGAGTTCTAGAGGGACAAAAAGGGAACCACATGTAAGATGTGTAAGGAATGGAAGAACAGGTATGATATAGATATTGAAATGAGGATAATCCATAGCCGTGGTTTTAATTGAGGGTTCGGTGCAGAGTACATAGAAGAGCGCGGATACGACAGGAGGCCAAATGCACAAAAGAGTACAACAGCTGAAATGTTCTAACTGTAAGAACCAAGATGACGGCACAGATACTAGAGGCGTAAAATTTATATGCTGCACAAAGATGCATCACTGATATGGCTCTAAAATTTCATTTATTACCAAAATAAGGGCAACTTTAAGGTTTAGATACAGAGATCATTTTTATATATATAAAGAAAGCTTGTGTTATTATAATGAACAGAGAAATACCATTTTTGTTATGTAATATCGGGCAGAATACAAAAAGTGTAGCATTCTTGATAGCAATAGGTTCGCGAGGTATTGCGTAGTCTGGGCGTGGAGTCTCCAGAAGAAGCGGGACTGGGAGTGTCTTATGATGTTATCAGCCTCATGTATGCAAACTTGGTCAAGGGATAAACTTCGAAGCTTGATGGATAGCGTTTGCTTTTCCAATCTTGCATGAGTTGGAAGACTTTGTTGGGGCAAAACATTCATGTTGCCAACCCTCACCTGCTTTTTAAGTAAGATCATATTTCACCAAGACCTGTGTGTGTCCCTGCTGAGAGTGAGATGTGGCAAAAAACCGAAAGTAGCACTGAGAGAACACAAATTTAATACACTGACAATTAATACGATTATGCTTCTGAAATGTTAATAGAAACAAGATGATATCGAATATTCTTAGATTTCAAAATATAATTTTGTTATACTTCTGGTTGCGGAATCCTGCAGATGGGTTCCGTTTTGTATTTCAAATATGAACAATAAAAATATCAACCATTTGGGAATTAGTAACTGAGGATAATCTGCTAACTACTATTATAATCTCTAAGAGATACAAACTTACTCTACGGAAGTATCAACCACAAAACTACAAATAGTGAAATAACTGAACACACTTATGTAACATTAGAACAACGACAATCAGATAAATCATTTTATATATTTATTGTTTAGTTAATACATTGTGGAGAGCATTTTGCTGACGTTCCTTCGATAACAGACATCATCAAAGTACATCTTACAAATGACTGTCGATCCAGTTTCGGAAATATCCGACAGCAGAGAAAGCACTGACTTTTGTATCACAATTATGTCCAAAGGATGTGACACCTGCCAAGACCATTTTACCCTTTGAGCCTCGACAATAGAGTGGACCACCAGAGTCACCCTGCAAAATTACAAACGATATAATATTAAAGTTGCTGGAATTAATAGACATTGAATAAAGTTTATCATATTCAAAGATTATTTCAAAAAATTAATTATTTGCTCAATATATTCAGTAGGATAATTTACTTGTAAAGATAAACAATTTTCTTTTCGAAACTGCAAAGCTTTCTGGAGCCTATATCCTTGCATTAATGCAAACACACTCAAACGAGCGTGATCTAAAACGTACACTCCCGACATCTTAGTATATATTAGTATTTATCATTCAGAGAGACGTATCAATTAGATATTACAATAGGTATATACTATAATATCAATACTATATACCTGACATGTAGACTTTCCACTTTGTACGAAGTCTCCGGCACAAAGAACTCCGTCAGCAATTCGCATCCCAGATCTCTTTTTACAAATATCATGAGGAATAACTGGAAGGGCCACTTTAAATAATTCGTTAGGGCTATTTCCTTGGACTGAAAGGAGAACAAATTCATTAATGATTAATATCTATCAGCGATGATTACATTGGGATTACATGAACACTTGATAAATTTTCGTGGTTACTTACATTGCAAATTTCCCCATCCAGCAGCGATACATCTTTTTCTATCAAATTTTTCTTGTGGTTCGGCCATAGTTGCAAATTGGACACATCCATCTTCATGGACCGCATGGTTCAAAGTCAATATGGCAATGTCGTTTTCTTTCAGGGAAAAACACGTATAAGAATGACATAGATGTCAGTTAGTCATGCATATATTAGAGATGAAGAAATATACAGAAATACATGGTGTATATGTAGATAGATAGATAGATAGATAGATAGATAGATAGATAGATAGATAGATAGATAGATAAATAGATAGATATAAGATGATGAGTAAAAGAAGAAGTTAAAATAAGAGGGACAAGTTATATGAATTCAAATATGATAGAAATACAAATATATTATGCATTCTATCACTATATGTGTAATATGTTTTTTATCTCGATGGTGATGTAGTGAAATAGAACCCTAAAAACCTTAACATTACAAACGAATTATTGTTGTCGTTGTTATCATCATCATCATCATCATCATCATCATCATCATCATCATCGTCATCATCATCATCATCACATGAACATTATTATCAACATCATCCTTACTAAATGCTACACCAATACTAGTAGCCCCAGCTAGTGCGGAAATGTAATCTGGATAGTCTCTTACACACAATTTCAATTGTTTCAAATAAATCTAGAATGACTGAACAATGGCATCCGTGATAAATAACGATGGTGACATTTTAGTGTTTAAACACTCCTCACAGAAACACTGAAGTGAAACCACAAAAACAATGGCTATCGTATATTGATACTATATTGCAGGTGTGGAAACACTGATATTTACTAATAAAAGGTGAGAGGAAAGAAAGAATTTATAAGGTGTATGAAGACATTTTAATTGTAATACTCACTGATCAGTAATTTAGTATGTACGTATCCGCCATGTTTCACAATTTGACTGGCAGTTGTTGACTGGGGACCAGGAGCCCACTTGTTGTTGGAACCAATATTTACTTTCACCCTTCTGACATGTCCTTCTCTAAAATCAAATCAAATATAGCAAATCTTTAGCAGAGAGTAATTTTATATCGTCATGCACTTGAAATTCTTCTCTTGGACATTAAAATGTTTGTCTGTTCTTTATAGTATTGTTAAATGAGTCTCAATTGATTAATGTTGGTTCTTGCCTTTCTTGTGAATAAAATAAGAGCCTGTTGATCAACAGGGTCGAGGAAATCGACTTTGTCCAAAAGATTCATTAAATATTGCAGTTCATTTAGATATCGGAATAGTATGTGTTTCCTAAAATATAATTCTACAGGTGTTGTTGATCAGAATGATATTAGACATTCAGAAATTAGAATGAATAATTAATACACACAGTAATGGAAGAATGTTTGAAGTTTCAAGTTTTGTATTAATTTGACTTAATAGTCTTTAGTTGAAAACTAAATATGTTCTTTAAGTAAATACTTCCGCGACTTTAGAATGAAAGACGATATATCGTATGTTTGTTGGAAACATAAAATTCAATGTAAATTTTAATCTGATATTAAAGCCAGTATACATGCTGGTATTTACACCAAGTAATTCTTTTCAACGTTTATATTATACAAGCATGGTATCTAAACTTTCTTCATAATCATTAAGCGATGTAATATGATAGTGTGAAGACGTCTATATGTACTGTATATACACTTATGTATATACTGCATATATACTTACAGACAATGAGCCGCTGTCAATACATGTGTAGGATCAATCAAAGTACCTCCACATACACTAATCCTGTCATCTGTGGGTTGGTTAAATATTTGGAGATGGACAATAGATGGAAATTCACAGTTTCGTGCTTGAGATCCACCGACGATCTGCGTTTCTTGTCCTGAAAGAAAATCACCAACGCAAATAAATATACATTTATACAAATACATATTTGTAGATGAATTATTGTTGAATGTCTACGATATATCTATCGCTGTATTTTGTATGGTTGTAATTGAATAAGCAGTAATTAGATGAAAAAAATCAGTTCCAAACTCACTATTCACATTAAATTAACGATTTAAGAATATATGTAGAATTTACTTATACAAGTATTAATAACGATATCAGTCGGTATGGAGACGAGTTTTGAAAAGTCTGAACATAAAGAATCACCCGGTCGGGAGACATGATTTACCAGCAGAAACTGAAGCAATCGCAAAAAGAAGGCAACAGAGAGACAGCATGGTGGCACTAGATGTTTAGTTACTGGTGTAGAATAACTGAACTGATGCTAGAGTTAGAGTGAGTGTGGTATTTATAGGTTTTATAGGCAAGTGTCATTAGGAAAACGTCTTTAGAGAAAGAACAGCTGTAATTATCCATCAATATTCAAACAATATAGAGCAGAACAAGAGCGAATATTTCAATGTAAAGTATTTCATGTTATCAAATAAAATATTAAATCAATAAAATTTTACATTATCTCACTAACGTGTTGTTCTAATTTCTATTGAACGAATATTGTTGTTTTGAAATGTAATATTTTAAATTCATATATCTTCAATGTAGTGTTTTTATGCGCATTCTTTGAAAACAATTACCTTTTGTGTGATAAGATATATTTTATTATGTTGTCTACTCGGATAATTTCTATGTAGATTGATCCATCTAAATTTTATGCCTCTGGTATCTGTGCCCTCATCTTGGTTTTTACAGTGAGAAAGTTTCAGCCGTTGTTCTATTATGTGCTTCTGGCCTCCTGTCGTATTCCGCGCTCTTCCCTGTGCTCCGAACCGAACCCTGAATTAAAACCCCGGCTATGAATTATCCTCATTTCAATAACTATATCAGACCTGTTCTTCCATTCCGTACACATCTTACATGTGGTTCCTTTTTCGTCCCTCTAGAACTCACTCACATCTGCGCAACCATATCACTTTACATATTATTATCAACGCTTATATTCATTGTCTCGTTTTTCTGTAAGTCAATTGTGTAGCAGAAATGGGAGACTGAAAATCTAAATAGTATGACCATAAGTTAAATTTTCTTTCATTCTTATCTAAAGGTTCATATAAAGTGTTTAACTTAATGTTAAGTCTCCTGATGTGTTTATAAATAACGTTCAGAGAAATCTTTTTTTAGTACAAAACCCAAAGGGAGAATACCACGACCAATAGCTGTGTGTAAATTAGTTGAGGTAATGTTATGTTACATTCTCTGGAGAGATCTGAAAAACCAATCATAATTGATCAATTGTGAAAGTAAATTGAAGTCAGCAACCCTTGTAGAACAAAGTCGAGATAAGAGATAATGAACAATACTTCAAGATACGATGACTAGAAGTGCATATGCTGCAATGAGATAGTTTGCTCGTAAGACATGGTTAGTGATGAATACCATGTGGGAGCCTTTGTTTTAGAAGGAAACTTATGATTATTAAAAGCAAGGATTACACCTAATTCCCATTGGGTAAATATTCTGTGTCACAATATGACTCGCTATAAGCGTTGATGAAATATTAAGCGTTGTATTATAAGTTAATGGGTCTGAGTTAACTCCTTGGGTCACTCAAGCACAATAAACTCTAGTTCAAGTAGAATGAACAAGCGACATCACAATTACGAGAATAGTAAGTGACGAAAAGCTCTAAATATGAAAAGCGGAATTGGAACAATCTTCCTCAGGCTTAATAAGGGGTTCGGCTCGCTATTCCTAGAACGTTATGAAATATTACATGCAAAATGTTGTAAATATAATCACAATGATGAGGACATTCATCAAATTATATTGGGTTGTCAGATAAATGTTTTCGTTTTTTATACAGTTATTTTAAAATAATATTTTCTCCTTTGTTGTCAACAGTTTCATTGTTGACTAGCTCGTCGAGGCCTTGACGTCGAGGCCTTGACGACAACCAGAAGGTGTTGTGAGGAAAACACGGTGCATGCCGTAGAAGTTCTTAACAGAGCTCTTGAATGGCATTATTTGTCAAAACACCATATGATCCATTGACTGAAAACATATATATATACTAATTCATGAATATACACATAATGTCATAAAATATAAAAAAAAACTGATAATATACATAATTATAACAAGGTAAAAACGTTTTTGACGCGAAGCCATGTGATAAACATATGAAATTTGTGGACCAGGTGCTCATACATGTAAATATGAACTATTAAGTGTAGAAATTATAGAATATAGGTGTATGAGTGGCAGTGTGGTAAGTAGCTTGCTTACGCGCCACTTGGTTCCGGGTTCAGTTCCACTGCGTGGCACCTTGGGCAAATGTTTTCTGCTATAGCGTCGGTCCGACAAAAGCCTTGTGAGTGGATTTGGTAGACGGAAGCTGAAAGAAGTCTGTCGTATATATGTGTGTGTGTGTGTGTGTGTGTCTGTGTTTCCCCCCCCCCGCCCAACATCGCTTTACAACCGATGCTGGTGTGTTTACGTCCCCGTAACTTAGCGGTTCGGCCAAATAGAACGATAGAATAAGTACTAGGCTTACAAAGAATAAGTCCTGGGGTCGATTTGCTCGACTAAAGCGGTGCTCTAGCATGGCCACAGTGAAATGACTGAAACAAGTAAAAGAGTAAAAGAGTAATTATAAAATATAAATGCAGGTATATGGGTAAAAAAAATCCGAAGGAATCGAATTTTTCCTTAAGTGGAACCAAGAGAAATGATCATCCAAAAGTTGATCCATTTAATATCTTGTCTTTGTTTATCGAAAAATCTCACGTGATTTTAATCGTAATTTTGCCTGACTTTTCGTGTTTTAATCTAAAATGGAGACAAACATCGCTGTTCAATGTGATAGACAAAATAACACTAGTCAACAAAATAAACTTTTAGTTTCTGGCATAATAGCTTAGAGCTGTTTTAGACTAAATTTTGGATACTGATTCCAAAATGGACATCAAACTTGCACTATCGTATCTCACTTTTGTGCTATCTGTATATGCATTTATTTACTTGGAGCATACTAAAAGTTAACTTTACACTGCTTTTGGCGATAATTTTGGCTGGGTTGTCATACTAATTTTCAATATGTTCAAGCTGTTCTAGTGATTGCAAGCGCTTAGATGTAGAATGAGCATTAAATTGCACTACCTATAGTCACTTGGATGAGTTTCTTGAAAACCAGGGTGCTGTTAGCGAAGAACAAGGAGAACGCGTTCATCAAGACGTAAGAGTATTGGAAGAACGCTACCAAGGCCGATGGGACTCAAACATAATAAAATGATCAGAATGAATGAACATAATAAACGGGAACTTGACATGACGATCAGTCGGACGCTGACACTCGTTGATGCTGCATCGAAGAGGCCAGGGAATAGAAGAAAGAAGACATACACCCAACACCAGAGCTGAAGACACGGTAGAGGAGTAGGGGCCGAAACCGGACGTGGTTCCTCCTGATGATGCCTTGAGCTAACTGGATCCTATAAAGGAGCTGTTGTGGTAGCAGACCACGAAACATGGTTGAAATTCCCCCTTCATATTTTGTTATCACCAGCCTTAATTCTCACTTGCTAATGCGCATTTACTCCCATAACTTTGTGTTTCGATTTATTAGATTAAAAAGAATACTATTAAAAATTGCATCTACGTATGTTTCATTCTTCTTTTATGAGCATTAAAGAATTGTTTCTAGCAAAAGTAAATCATTTTATAACTCAAAATTCTGATGTAATAGACTAAATCTGATGCCAGATCTCGATTCAACGTCCAAAATTAGCTAAAAACCTTGGATAACTCTTGTGACAGAAAACGTGTGTTGACCAGTGTAATTGTTGAGGATTTCCTGATCATGTAACAGATTGCCATGGTTACATCAATTTTTCAACTCCGCTATACCCATAGAAAAACACATCTTCTAATTTATAATGTATAGAACAACAATGAAAAATTTTTTAAGAATATTTTTTTGTATGTGCATACCGTAGTTGGAACATTGATGTAACGATGATAAACTATCGATCTGAAAACTACTCTCCTATATCTGTATTGGTTTGTAAAATTTACGATAGTACTATGTTATGTTTATCAACTGGTGAAATATATTCATCTCATATCTCCAGGCTTACTTTATATTCTTTGTATACATAGACATATATCCTTTAAGTTCGCTTACAGGAAACGTTTTCGAGTACGCAGAAATGCGGGCAATGGTCAGAAAAACATGTGATTTGGAGAAACGCTCGTAGTGATAAAATATTTATAAATTCCATCCATGGATCATTATTATTATTACCATATACATGCAGGTAAACACACAGGTACACAAACACACATTCTGATTTTTACTTACTTGAAACCTTCCTCTGGGGAAAGAGCTGGTTTCTAACAAAGATATAAAGCCCCTTTATAGGAATTTAGATAAAATAAAACAATGTCACGTTTTAGACTTGAGAAATGTTGCATATTTTTAATGTTTCACTTACAGACTCCATTTGATATGTGCGAATTAGCCGGTTGTTACCTTTTTTTTTTCATTTTTGAAGAACCCAGCTTATCTAGATTATCATTTAGGCGTTTACTCACAAAACCAAATGCACTATTTATAATTGGTATAAACGTGACTTTCTAATCAAAACATTAAAGTTGGACGTTTCTATGCAGTTGATCGTGCTTATCCGACCTGTTATGTTTGCACTTAATAGAAGTTTTGATTAGGTTGTTCCGCCAATATTCCTAGTGCTGATGTTTGTGTATAGATTCAATAACAGGGGAATACTCTGTATTCATTTCAAGACAGTCTTATTTCCGATTGGCATTTTATATTGTTTTAGCAACAACATTGTGCAGCAACTGGAGTTAGTACCCTGATGACACTTGTGGGCAGCCGTTGTTGGATGGTATAATTTCTATTAATACCATTTCTGATTATACCTTTTCGTAGTAGATATATTCTGGTTACGTATCCTCACATTTCTGTTCAGCATTGCGATGTGAATAGAGTGCATTCCAGTCAATGCAACTTTGTTCGATATAATCGTCAATTAAAAAGTGTGCTGCAACATGGCTTCAGTTAAAGACTGAAACCATTAAAAGAAAAATCAACATACAGAATTAGAAATCCTTCAATACAAAAATATATGTATTGCAGTTATAATTGAAGTGTATCATTATGCTCTGAAGGCATTAGAAATGGTATAGAGTGATAGAAGTCCTCCTTTTAATAACTTTACATTAAGGCATTCTTTGTGTACATTCGTAGGCCTTCCGTAACGCTGATAAATCGAATATGCACATTAGACTTAAACGCAAGTTTTTCATTGGAAATATCAACCGTTGATGGACATCCCAGCATAAATTGTTCCATTGCCTCGGGAGAGTTTACACAGGTCATCCGAGCCAACGGGAGTGTTTCTATCTGCGCCTTCGACAACATGAAAGGTTTTAAGAAAGGAGTTTGTACCACATACCGCGAAACTTGCTTTAAATGTGGGCTGCTAGAAGACGGTGCTTAGTGTGTTGCAACACTAGCGGAGGCAGCTATATGGCGATGAGCAAGAAGACTCCGAGAGCGCTTTGCGGTGTTATTGCAAACATGCGAGCTCAGTGATCCTGTATCTCTGTCGGAGAAATATAAAATAGACCTTTCTGAAGACTTCAAACACCATGGACAACTGCTGCTTCCTGGCTTGGACGTAGGTCTTAGCGACGAATTCTACAACAGAGCTCTCGTTGACATTGAAGTTAGAATTTTATCTGCCGGCGGAAATGAACTTCCATCTTATGGGCTACCGAAAGTCCATCGAACGGGTTCACACACGCTTTCAACAGACATCTTTCAGGAAATATCATATGACGTTAATCCCCATGAACGACACATCAACGAAAATGAGCCAAAGTTGTTGCAAGAGCAGCAGCGGGCTTACAACATCGCTGTTGATTCCATTCGGGATCACAAAGGAGGCATTTTCTTTTTTGGATGTCCCAGCAGGAACATGTAAAACATTCGTTACGAGGCTCTTTTTTGGAAAAGTAAGGCAACAGAAAGGGATCGCTTTGGCTGTGGCTTCTTCTGGGATTGCTGCAACTCTACTACCCGGGGGTAGGAGTGCTCATTCCACTTTTAAATTTCCATTTAATACGACTACGTCTGACTCTGCATCTTGCGATAAGAGCAAGGTTTCGGACAAAGCAGAAGTCTTGAGAAGGTTCCAGCTCATTGTGTGGGATGAATGGCCCATAAAGCATCCCTCGGGCCCCTACATAAGACTCTGCAAGATATCAGGGACTGCCACCGTCTAATGGTAGGGTTATCTCCCCTGCTATCTGGTGATTTTAGGCAAACTCTTCCAGGTATTCCCGAAGACACCAGGGAGGACGCTGTGGAAGCTTGCATTAAGTCCTCTCACCTGTGGCAGCAGGTAATAATGTTCTCCCTTAAAACCAACATGCGAGCTCAGCCAGCGACCGCTCGTCAGTCGATTTTTCCAAAGACCTAACAGTTGCCGACGGCAATGCGCCTTTGGATGCAGTTGGAGAAATGATAGTCTCATAAGTATGCACAGTTGTCTACACTGTTGACGATCTCATGGCTGCTGATTTCCCCATTCTACCGAAAAATTACAAAGACGTAAGTTGGTTGTGCGATAGGGCCATACTAGCACCGAAAAACAACTTTGTGACGAAACTCAATGAAGATTCGTTGCCGTGCCTTCCTGGAATTCTTCATACCTACAATTCCAGAAGAGGTTGTTAATTTTCCAACAGAATTCCTCAATTCCTTCAAACCCCTCACACAACCAACTCATACATTGTGCTTCAAACCTGGAGCTCCAGTGATGCTGCTGAGGAATCTGGAGCCACCAACGTTCTGCATACAACAGAACGCAGTTAGTGATGAAAACCTGCTGCCGTATGTCATTGAGGCTACGATTCTCGCGGAATGTCGCATGAGAGAGGATGTGTTCATACCTGGAATACCTCTTACTCCATCAGGCAAGGAATTTCCCTGTCCGCTGCGCCGACTTCAGTTTCCTCTTCGACTATGCTTCGCCATATCAATCAATAAGTCCCAAGGCCTCCATTTAGGCGAACCATGTCTCTCTCATTGCCAGTTATATGTTGGATTCTCCAGAGCTCGAAAGAAACAAAATCTATTCGCACTTGCCCCTAATGGCAAAGCGAAAATGTGGTCTACAGAGAGGTGTTGTAGGGGCATCACGCGCCAACTACTTTCAAATTTGTGAACCTCGGTGCCTCCACTACATCAGTTCAACTTTGCAGACCTGGTATGTGGTATGTGAGTGCTACTGTAGTCATGCTTTCAAAGTTACTAACTTTCCTCAACCTTGTTTCTTTTCCTTTGTCCAACCTAAGTTTGCATCATCTGTTTTGTCAGAGTTTCACATTCCACAAAAACAACTCCGTTGCTTTCGGTGTAAACGAAAAAGGGCCATTTTCAGGGCCACTTTACATATGATTGTTAAACCACCTGAGAACGCATTAAAGCCCTTTTCAGGGCTTCCTATCAAATTGTTACCGCCATGAGAACGACAAAAAAGCCCTTCTCAGGGCTACTTCAACCGTGATTGTTGCACCATCTGAGAACACATTAAAGTCCTTCTCAAGATTCGTATCAAACTGTTACCGCTTGGCTTCAGCGGTTCCCGGGGACCAGTCTTGTTACAATTTGTAACAATTTTGCTACAAAAAGCGACAATTTTACTCAAATTTAGCGTTAACGTTATTTATGACATCATTCTGCGAAACATCCTGGTAACAAAGGAGTTCAGGCGGCTCATAACGGCCCCAATCAGCGTCCAAGTCTCGCAAATGTAGAGTAAACCGGGGAGGACCAGAGACCTGAAGACCTGAAGACCCGAACCTTTCTCATGCTCAGATATCATTAACGCCAGACACCTTTGCCCCGTGAGTCCAGAGCGGCACCAGCCTGTCCAAGTCCTTTTAAGACTTTGGACACGCAGATGATACTACTAAGGATCATACTGCCGAAATGAGTAAAGCGGTCAACATCTTCGACATTCTCAACTGCAACGGACTGACGAGATGGAATCCCTAGGAAGTCAACTAAGGAGCAGTTCTTCATGTTGGCCCAAGAAACTCTAAATCTCACTGGTTCTAATCTTTTGTTTCAGTGAATGTAGTGTACTCCTTAACACATACAGAAACTCAATAAGAATAACCTTATGATCAACAAAGGCCGGGTCAGTAAACCTGGTTTCATCAATGAGCGTTCCAAAACTCAAGTTATATGATGTAACTGATGCCTGCAAATTAATCAAAGTCGTATATATTAATTTTAAAACGAAATCATGAAGTGATTGCAATCTACGCGTAGATCTTTTCAAAAGTGTAATAGAATCTATAATCCTGTAAAAATTATGGAATATTTTATCTGAATTTCTGAGATAAGGAATACAATTATTATACAATGACAAAAGGCCGCTAGCTGGCAGAATCGTTAGCATGGCGGACACAATGCTTTGCAGCAGTTCGCCCTTTACTACGCTCTGAGTTCAAATTCTACCGATGTCGACTTTACCTTTTATTCTTTCGGGGTCGATAAATAAAGCGCCAGTGTTTCACTAGGGTCGATGTAATCGAGTATCCCCCCCCCCTTCCCCACAAATTTCGGGTCTTGCTCGTTTAGTAGAAAGGATTATTATACAATGATATTAATTGACTAAAATGTCCTTGTCATTTTGATTACAGTCAGAATCGTTGTACCCTCCGAGCTTTTCCAGGTGTCTGTTGTGTTTCTTAACGTTTCTGGTATGTCGAGCGGAATGCTCTATTTAGCCCAAGAGGTAAGATTGTTCTCATTCTGCTTTTCATATTTAGGGCTTTTCCCTTCTTAGTATTCATCTAAGTATGGTGTCGCTTGTTCATTCTGCTTGAACTGGAGTTTATTTTGCTTGAGTGACCCAATGGATTAACCCAGGTCCACTAATTATAATATTGCACTTAGCATGTGACCAATACTTATTGCCACTCACATTGTCCTGCCGGATGGTTATCCAATAGAAATTAAAAAGTTCAACATTTGCTTTTTATGCTCATAGATGTCTTTCTAAAATAACGGTTCCCATATGGTGCTCTTCGGTACTCTAGGCCTAAGAAGAATGCTATCACATTGCAGCTTATGCGCTGGATTTTCTTATCGTCCTATTTTCAAGTGTTAATTCTTCCGTCATCTTGACTTTGCTCTACATAGGTTACTGACTTCCAGTTTCCTTCAGAAATTATCATTTAATTTTGTGGTCTTTCTTTAAGAAAGAAGTCCCTGGACATGAACAATAAACTCCTCAATAGATCTAGCTTAGACATAAGCACTTTATAGGAACTTTTACTTCAGAATGAAAGAACAATTAACTTATGACCTAAAAATTAGATTTAGAACTCCTAATTTCCATTACATAATTGTTTTCACCTTGCTTGCTTGCTGCTTCTTGCTCTTGTTTGATGAGGTTAGGGTCATCACAGGTTAGTGGTTCAGTAAATATCATGCGTAGAGCCGACCAGGTCTACCAAGGTTCTTTGTGGTTGGCGGCCTCGTGCCTCCCCTCTGCATCCTGATTGCCTTAAAGAGTTGATAGCTGTTAAATGTAGTGGTCGAGCAAATAAACGTGAGTTCCGTTCCTGTTTCGGACAAACATTATACGCTTTGCTTCAAGAGGAACGAGCAAGCGACATCACTTGTAATAGAAATAACTAATGGAAGAAAATTATTGAAATGGATATCAAAATGAGGGTACTCTAGATTTAATTTAGGGCTCGGGCTAGAAGTTCAGTAAATATCACGAGACACGACGGGATCCGAAAAGGACTGAAGGGCAAAACGACCGAAGCGTTCTGACTGTAACAACCAGGATTAGGGCGCTCGTGTCAATATTTCAGAGTTTATTCATAGGCAGAAAATAATTATAAACTGGAAATAACTATGCAACGTTCATAAACAAGATGTGTGGATCAATCTACCTAGAAATCTTCTGAGTGGTCAACATAATAAAACATATCTTATCATCACACAAAAGGTAATTCTTTTCAATGAATGGACATAAAAATGATGCTTTAAAGATGTATGAATTTAAAATATTACATCTCAACAGATGACAATATTCGTTCAATAGAAATTAGAACAACACGTTAGTGAGATAATGTAAAATTTTATTGATTTTATATTTTATTTGATAACATAAAATACTTTACTTTGAAACATTCTCTTGTTGATGGATATAATTGATGGATAATTACAGCTGTTCTTTCTCTAAAGACATTTTCCTAATGATACTTGCCTATAAAACCTATAAATACCACACTCACTCTAACTCTAGCATCAGTTCAGTTATTCTACACCAGTAACTAAACATCTAGTGCCACCATGCTGTCTCTCTGTTGCCTTCTTTTTGCGATTGCTTCAGTTTCTACTGGTAAATCATGTCTCCCGACCGGGTGATTCTTTATGTTCAGACTTTTCAAAACTCGTCTCCATACCGACTGATATCGTTATTAATACTTGTATAAGTAAATTCTACATATATTCTTAAATCGTTAATTTAATGTGAATAGTGAGTTTGGAACTGATTTTTTTTCATCTAATTGCTGCTTATTCAATTACAACCGTACAAAATACAGCGATAGATATATCGTAGACATTCAACAATAATTCATCTACAAATATGTATTTGTATAAATGTATATTTATTTGCGTTGGTGATTTTCTTTCAGGAAAAGAAACGCAGATCGTCGGTGGATCTCAAGCACGAAACTGTGAATTTCCATCTATTGTCCATCTCCAAATATTTAACCAACCCACAGATGACAGGATTAGTGTATGTGGAGGTACTTTGATTGATCCTACACATGTATTGACAGCGGCTCATTGTCTGTAAGTATATATGCAGTATATACATAAGTGTATATACAGTACATGTAGACGTCTTCACACTATCATATTACATCGCTTAATGACTATGAAGAAAGTTTAGATACCATGCTTGTATAATATAAACGTTGAAAAGAATTACTTGGTGTAAATACCAGCATGTATACTGGCTTTAATATCAGATTAAAATTTACATTGAATTTTATGTTTCCAACAAACATACGATATATCGTCTTTCATTCTAAAGTCGCGGAAGTATTTACTTAAAGAACATATTTAGTTTTCAACTAAAGACTATTAAGTCAAATTAATACAAAACTTGAAACTTCAAACATTCTTCCATTACTGTGTGTATTAATTATTCATTTTAATTTCTGTATGTCTAATATCATTCTGATCAACAACACCTGTAGAATTATATTTTCGGAAACACATACTATTGCGATATCTAAATGAACTGCAATGTTTAATGAATCTTTTGGACAAAGTCGATTTCCTCGACCCTGTTGATCAACAGGCTCTTATTTTATTCACAAGAAAGGCAAGAACCAACATTAGTCAATTGAGACTCATTTAACAATACTATAAAGAACAGACAAATATTTTAATGTCCAAGAGAAGAATTTCAAGTGCATGACGATATAAAATTACTCTCTGCTAAAGATTTGCTATATTTGATTTGATTTTAGAGAAGGACATGTCAGAAGGGTGAAAGTAAATATTGGTTCCAACAACAAGTGGGCTCCTGGTCCCCAGTCAACAACTGCCAGTCAAATTGTGAAACATGGCGGATACGTACATACTAAATTACTGATCAGTGAGTATTACAATTAACATGTCTTCATACACCTTATAAATTCTTTCTTTCCTCTCACCTTTTATTAGTAAATATCAGTGTTTCCACACCTGCAATATAGTATCAATATACGATAGCCATTGTTTTTGTGGTTTCACTTCAGTGTTTCTGTGAGGAGTGTTTAAACACTAAAATGTCACCATCGTTATTTATCATGGATGCCATTGTTCAGTCATTTTAGAGTTATTTGAAAGAATTGAAATTGTGTGTAAGAGACTATCCAGATTACATTTCCTCACTAGCTGGGGCTACTAGTATTGGTGTAGCATTTAGTAAGGATGATGTTGATCATAATGATGATGATTACGATGCTGCTGCTGCTGCTGCTGATGATGATGATTTCTATCATATCTGAACACATGTAACTTGCCCCTCTCATTTTAACCTATTTTGTTCATAATCTTATACCTATCTATCTATCTATCTATCTATCTATCTATCTATCTATCTATCTATCTACATATACACCATGTATTTCTGTATATATCTTCATCTCTAATATATGCATGACTAGCTGACATGTATGTCATTCTTATACGTGTTTTTCCCTGAAAGAAAACGACATTGCGGGACGAGTCGGTTTATCAGCCGAGTCTAACGTGAATATTGTCGCGCCTCCTTCCTTGAAACGGGAGGGAAGAGCCATTTTCATCGTACTTGTGGCTACGGCGAAAGAATGTGTATGGTGGACGCATCTGAAAGGTCTAGAGACAAACACTTTCCTCTCTCGTGAATCTCTCATCAACTTTTTCAAGTATCACTTGAAGAGGAATGTATGAGTAGAGAGCTCTGTCTACTGAATGCTTCAAGAAAAGATGGGTGAATGTAGCAAGGATGGCACGTGTGAATGACGGAGCCACCTTGAGCATAACCCTATGAACCAGATGGTAAAAAGAAAGTCACTTACTGTAATGTGTTTTTCTGCATGATATTATTGGCCAAGGTTACCGTGGTCTTTTCCGTAGGCTTTTCTTCACACGGATAAACCTAATTTGTTTCCCCCTTTACGCTTTACATCATAACATTTGTGTGATACACGATCTGTGTTGATTGTTTATTTTCTTTTCTTCTTTTTTTTTTACGATCCATTTTGATCGAAAATCTACCCCACGCTTTATTTTCCTTCCTTCTCCTCCCCACAGAGAAAAGCTCTACTTTGTAACTTGTCCCCTCTGTGTTCAGCCCTGTGTGGCTAATAATGAAACATATCTATCTAACTAACTCACTAACTATTTGTCTACATATGTTTGTATGCATATATATGAGTGTGTTGTTTGTGTGTGTGTGTTTATTATGTATATATATATATATATATATATATATATATATATATATATATAGAGAGAGAGAGAGAGAGAGAGAGAGAGTGAGAGAGAGAGAGTGAGAGAGAGAGAGAGAGAGAGAGAGAGAGAGAGGCAGACAGATAGACAAGCAGCAAACACATAGAGAGACAGGCAGGCACACAGACAGACAGACAGATGGATAGATAAATAGATAGATAGATAGATAGATAGATAGATACATAGATAGATAATTTTTATAGTCATCATATATATTTTTGTCTATATTAAGCATATGTCTACTGCGTGTATAGACACCATGTATTTCTGTATATATCTTCATCTCTAATATATGCATGACTAACTGACATCTATGTCATTCTTATACGTGTTTTTCCCCTAAAAGAAAACGACATTGCCATATTGACTTTGAACCGTGCGGTCCATGAAGATGGATGTGTCCAATTTGCAACTATGGCCGAACCACAAGAAACATTTGATGGAAAAAGATGTATCGCTGCTGGATGGGGAGATTTCCAATGTAAGTAACCACGAAAATTTATCAAGTGTTCATGTAATCTCAATGTAATCATCGCTGATAGATATTGATCATTAATGAATTTGTTCTCCTTTCAGTCGAAGGAAATAGCCCTAACGAATTATATAAAGTGGCCCTTCGAGCTATTCCTCATGATGTTTGTAAAGACAAATCTAGGATGCAAATTGCTGACGGAGTTCTTTGTGCCGGAGATTTCGTAGAAGGTGGACCGTCTACTTGTCAGGTATATAGTATTGATATTATAGTATATACCTATTGTAATATCTAATTGATACGTCTCTCTGAATGATAAATACTAATATATACTAAGATGTCGGGAGTGTACGTTTTAGATCACGCTCGTTTGAGTGTGTTTGCATTAATGCAAGGATATAGGCTCCAGAAAGCTTTGCAGTTTTGAAGAGAAAACTCTTTATACTTACAAGTAAATTATCCTAGTGAATATATTGAGCAAATAATTAATTTTGTGTAATAATCTTTGAATATGATAAACTTTATTCAATGTCGATAAATTCCAGCAACTTTGATATTATATCGTTTGTAATTTTGCAGGGTGACTCTGGTGGTCCACTCTATTGTCGAGGCTCAAGGGGTAAAATGGTCTTGGCAGGTGTCACATCTTTTGGACATCGTTGTGATACAGAAGTCAGTGCTTTCACTGATGTCGGATATTTCCGAAACTGGATCGGCAGTCATTTGTAAGATGTGATTTGATGAGGAGCCCTTTTACTGAAAGAACGACAACAGAATATTCTCCAAAATGTATTAACAAATAAATATGTAAAATGATTTATCTGGTTGTCGTTGTTCTGTTACATAAGAGTGTTAAATTATTTCACTATGTGTAGTTTTGTGGTTGATACTTCCGTAGAGTATTTCTTTACGTTAGATTGGAGTTTGTATTTCTTTTCTGTTGCAATTCTATATTACTAGAAATGACAGTGAAATATATTTCACCTTATTAACTTAGAGATTATAAACATCAGTTAGTAGAGTAACCTCAGTTACTAATTCGCAGATGGTTGATATTTTGATTGTTCATATTTCAAAGGGAAAACGGAACTACTCGGGAGGATGCTGCAACCGGAGATATAACAAAATATTACGTGTACGATCCATAAACGTCACCTTACACTCTTTGTTTCATGTTGCTCGATTTTCTGAGTGGGATCTTGTGTATAGTGTTCTCTTCTCTGAGGACCCGGCAAGGGTGACAGTTCGTGCTGGTCGGTCACAGCCCCATAGTCACGAAGGATGAGAAGGCATTTCTCAGAGATGGAGACTAACTGGGACACTACTTGTAGGGTTGCGTTGGACGACCTGAACAAATGCCGACAAGTGGTGGATACAGCGACGCGCCGCAACGGTGCATGTCGCCAAACCCGACCTAACAGGTTACAACGACCCTACTATCGGTCCTTGTGTATATTGCGATACATTTCACATTTTCATTCTATACCTGTTATATTTCATGTTGCAACTGTTATTGTTACAAAAAAGCGAATGTTGTAACTCTAGATTTATATAATACTAGTGGAAGGAGCCGGCGTTGCTCGGATTCAAGTACTAAAACGTTTTTCATACTTAGTAAATTTCCTATGCCATAAATAATGTTAACGCCAAATTGTAGCAAAATTTGTCGCTTATTGTAACAAAATTCTAACAAAATTGTCACAAATTGTAACGAAACTGGTCCCCGTGTACCGATGATTCCAAGCGGTAACATTTTGATACGAATCTTGAGAAGGGCTTTAATGTGTTCTCAGACGGTGTAACAACCACGGGTGAAGTAACCCTGAAAAGGGCATTTTTGTCGTTCTAATAGCGGTAACAATTTGATAAGAAGTCTTTAAAAGGGTTGTAATTCGTTCTCAGGTGGTGTAACAATCATATGTAAAGTGGCCCTGAAAAGGGCCTTTTTTTCGTTTACATCGAAAACAACGGAGTTGCTTTTGTGAAATGTGAAATTCTAAGAAAACAGATGCTGCAAACCTAGGTTGGACAAAGGAAAAGAAACATGGTTGAGAAAAGTTAGTAACTTTGAAAGCGTGACTGCAGTAGCGCTCACTTACCGCATGCCAGGTCTGCAAAGTAACCCTGTGTAGTGGAGGCACACAGGTTCACTAATTTGAAAGTAGTTGGCGCGTGATGTGCCTACAATACTCCTCTGTATTTATCGTTTTGTCATTTATAGTAAGTCCCTAGCAGTGTCATATTTCAGAGTGTCGTCTAGGATTATATCCAAGTACCTGTCCAAATAAGTCCCTCTAAGATCCGTTGCTGGTGGTAAATTCAATCGTGGTTTCTTCTCGATGTCCCCAGGGCTTTTCCATTCTTCATGTGTAGTGAGTATGTTTAACAGAGAGGCCTTGCTGAATATAGGTCAATACTCCAGGATTAGACCCCTTGTTTGGCTACAATTTCTCTCTAGTTGCTTTGTTATTGAATCCATACACAAACATCAGCACTAGGAATATTGGCGGAACAACCCAATCAAAACTTCTATTAAGTGCAAACATAACAGGTCGGATAAGCACGATCAACTGCATAGAAACGTCCAACTTTTATGCTTTGATTAGAAAGTCACGTTTATACCAATAATAAATAGTGCATTTGGTTTTGTGAGTAAATGCCTAAATGATAATCTAGATAAGCTGGGTTCTTCGAAAAAGAAAAAGAAAAAGGTAACAACCGGCTAATTCGCACATATCAAATAGAGTCTGTAAGTAAAACATTAAAAATATGCAACATTTCTCAAGTCTAAAACGTGACATTGTTTTATTTTATCTAAATTCCTATAAAGGGGCTTTATATCTTTGTTAGAAACCAGCTCTTTCCCCAGAGGAAGGTTTCAAGTAATTAAAAATCAGAATGTGTGTTTGTGTACGTGTGTGTTTACCTACATGTATATAGTAATAATAATAATGATCCATGGATGGAATTTATAAATATTTTATCACTACGCGCGTTTCCACAAATCACATGTTTTTTTTCTGACCATTACCCACATTCTTGCGTACTCGAAAGCGTTTCCTGTAAACGAACTTAAAGGATATATGTCTATGTGTACATACTATATAAAGTAAGTCTGGAGATATGAGATGAATATATTTATTTCACCAGTTGATGTCTATAAGTTGACGGCCGTTTTGCAACCAGCATTAGCTAATTTGGGGATGTTGAATCGAAATCTAGCATCAGATTTAGTCTATTACATCAGAATTTTGAGTTATAAAATGATTTACTTTTGCTAGAAACAATTCTTTAATGCTCATAAAAGAAGAATGAAACATACGTAGATGCAATTTTTAATAGTATTTTTTTTTACAATTTAATAAATCGAAGCAAAGTTGTGGGAGTAAATGCTTATTAGCGTGTAAGAATTAAAATTGGTGTTAACAAAATATGAATATAAAATCTCTGTTCATTACGGTCATTCCTTCTGATCATCTTATTACTGCAAAAACTTCCTCTTTTCTGACAACTTCCTGTGCACAGTTTCTTGAATGTCTTTCATCAAGCTCCAGCAGTAATCTGCCATCATGTTTGAGTCCCATTGGCCTTGGTAGCGTTCTTCTATTACTCGTACGTATTGATGAACGCGTTCAACGTGTTCTTCGCTAACAGCACCCTGGTTTTCAAGAAACTCACCCAAGTGACTGTAAATAGTGCAATTTAATTCTCGTTTTTCATCCAAGTGCTTGCAACCTCCAGAACAGCTTATCCGCAATCTTTTGTTAGCTGCCAGCTTTCTTGTTCCCAAGGAAATTCTGCACCACATCAGAGAAGGCATTCCAAGCGCTAACCTCCTCTGCACTCATTATTGTTACTAAATTTGGATCTCTGATGGGTGTTCTTATTTGAAATTCACAAAATATTCTTGCCTTCCTTCTCGTCACTGAGATTTGGAAAGATTGTACATATATATCTGAAGTATTCTCCACTGAGATCAAGAAATTTGATGAATTGCTTCATCATACCAATTGTCAGCACAGGTAGTGCAAATTTTGTGCGGGGCCCAGTTTTTGTCCTGGTCATTAAGTGTTACTTTAAACTAACCAAGATACACTTCTTCACAAATTTATTAATGTTGCGCCTTTGAGCCTGTGGAGTGAAGTTTTCATAGATACAATGGGAGATATCGAAGTCATTATAGCACGTCCTTCTTTTTGATACTGAATCCATAACTAGATCACAGTGGTTTAGTTGACACCTGAATAGAAAAGGAAGGGCTTTAAATCAAAACTCAGCTTGAACATATTTCAAAATTAGCATGACAATCCAGCCAAAATTCCTGCAAATAGCAGTGTATAGTTAACTTTTGATATGCTCCAAGTAAATATAGGTATATACCGATGGCACAAAAATGCGATACAAAAGTGCAAATCTGAGGTCCGTTTTGGAATCAGCATCTGAAAATTAGTCTAAAACAGGTCTAAGATTTCAGGCCAGAAACTAAAAGTTTATTTTGTTTACTAGTGTTATATAGTTTATCACATTGAACGGCGATGTTTGTCTCTATTTTGGATTAAAACACGAAAAATTACGTAAATTTACGATGAAAACCACGCGAGATTTTTCGATAAACAATGACAAGATATCACGTGGATCAACTTTCGGATGATCATCTCTCTTGGTTCCACTTAAGGAAAAATTCGATTCCTTCGAATTTTTCTCACACATATAGTTACACACACACACACTTGCATTTATATTTTATAATTCTATAATTTCTGCACTTAATAGTTCATATTTACTTGTATGAGCACCTGGTCCACAAATTTCATATGTTTATCACATGGTTTCACGTCAAAAACGTTTTTACCTTGTTATAATTATGTATATTATGAGTTTGTAAATATTTTATAAGTTTATGTGTATATTCATGAATTAGTATATATATATGTTTTCAGTCAATGGATCATGTTGTGTTTTGACAAATAATGCCATTCAAGAGCTCTGTTAAGAACTTCTACAGCATTCACCGTATTTCCTTGACATAACGCCTTCTGGTCATCACATTTTGTGATCGTTATCCAACAGTCTGGGCGACGTTTCGTTCAACAACGACGTGGAACTGGAAACATGACTCGATGAATTTTTCGCATCAAGACTCGGTGAATTTAGCGTCAAGGTCTCGACGTGCTACTCAACAATGAAACCGTGGACAACGAAGAAGAAAATATTATTGACTGATTCTTTAGAAACTGTTGATAAAAAATAAGTTTTAAATAACTGAGTAAAAAACGAAAACATTTATCTGGCAACCCAATATAATTTCATGAACGTCCTTATCATTGTGATTATACTTACAACATTTTGATCGTTGTATCTTCCGAACTTTCCCAGTTCGTAACGTTCTTGAAATAGCGTGTTGAACCCGTTTTTAAGCCCAAGGAAGAAGATTGTTTCAATTCCCCTTTTCATATTTAGGGATTTTCGTCACTTACTATTCTCGTAATTGTGATGTCGCTTGTTCATTCTACTTGAACTAGAGTTTATTGTGCTTGAGTGACCCAAGGAGTTAACTCAGACCCATTAACTTATAATACAACGCTTAATATTTCATCAACGCTTATAGCGAGTCATATTGTGACACAGAATATTTACCCAATGGGAATTAGGTGTAATCCTTGCTTTTATTGATCATAAGTTTCCTTCTAAAACAAAGGCTCCCACATGGTATTCATCACTAACCATGTCTTACGAGCAAACTATCTCATTGCAGCATATGCACTTCTAGTCATCGTATCTTGAAGTGTTGTTCATTATCTTTTATCTTGACTTTGTTCTACAAGGGTTGCTGACTTCAATTTACTTTCACAATTGATCAATTATGATTGGTTTTTCAGGTCTCTCCAGAGAATGTAACATAACATTACTACAACTAATTTACACACAGCTATTGGTCGTGGTATTCTCTCCTTAGCATCAATTTAAACACTTTATACGAACCGTTAAATTAGAGTGAAAGAAAATTTAACTTATGATCATACAATTTAGATTTAAGACTCCCCTTTCTGCTACACAATTGCCTTACAGAAAAACGGGACAATGAATATAAGCGTTGATAATATGTAAAGTGATATGGTTGCTCAGATGTGAGTGAGTTCTAGAGGGACAAAAAGGGAACCACATGTAAGATGTGTAAGGAATGGAAGAACAGGTCTGATATAGATATTGAAATGAGGATAATCCATAGCCGTGGTTTTAATTGAGGGTTCGGTGCAGAGTACATAGAAGAGCGCGGAATACGACAGGAGGCCAAAAGCACAAAAGAGTACAACAGCTGAAATGTTCTAACTGTAAGAACCAAGATGACGGCACAGATACTAGAGGCGTAAAATTTATATGCTGCACAAAGATGCATCACTGATATGGCTCTGAAATTCCATTTATTACCAAAATAAGGGCAACTTTAAGGTTTAGATACAGAGGTCTTTTTTATGTATATAAAGAAAGCTTGTGTTATTATAATGAACAGAGAAATACCATTTTCGTTATGTAATATCGGGAAGAATACAAAAAGTGTAGCATTCTTGATAGCAATAGGTTCGTGAGGTATTGCGTAGTCTGGGCGTGGAGTCTCCAGAAGAAGCGGGACTGGGAGTGTCTTATGATGTTATCAGCCTCATGTATGCAAACTTGGTCAAGGGATACACTTCGAAGCTTGGTGGATAGCGTCTGATTTTCCAATCTTGCATGAGTTGGAAGACTTTGTTGAGGCAAAACATTCATGTTGCCAACCCTCACCTGCTTTTTAAGTAAGATCATATTTCACCAAGACCTGTGTGTGTCCCTGCTGAGAGTGAGATGTGGCAAAAAACCGAAAGTAGCACTGAGAGAACACAAATTCAATACACTGACAATTAATACGATTATGCTTCTGAAATGTTAATAGAAACAAGATGATATCGAATATTCTTAGATTTCAAAATATAATTTTGTTATACTTCTGGTTGCAGAATCCTGCAGATGGGTTCCGTTTTGTATTTCAAATATGAACAATCAAAATATCAACCATTTGGGAATTAGTAAATGAGGATAATCTGCTAACTACTATTATAATCTCTAAGAGATACAAACTTACTCTACGGAAGTATCAACCACAAAACTACAAATAGTGAAATAACTGAACACACTTATGTAACATTAGAACAACGACAATCAGATAAATCATTTTATATATTTATTGTTTAGTTAATACATTGTGGAGAGCATTTTGCTGACGTTCCTTCGATAACAGACATCATCAAAGTACATCTTACAAATGACTGTCGATCCAGTTTCGGAAATATCCGACAGCAGAGAAAGCACTGACTTTTGTATCACAATTATGTCCAAAGGATGTGACACCTGCCAAGACCATTTTACCCTTTGAGCCTCGACAATAGAGTGGACCACCAGAGTCACCCTGCAAAATTACAAACGATATAATATTAAAGTTGCTGGAATTAATAGACATTGAATAAAGTTTATCATATTCAAAGATTATTTCAAAAAATTAATTATTTGCTCAATATATTCAGTAGGATAATTTACTTGTAAAGATAAACAATTTTCTTTTCGAAACTGCAAAGCTTTCTGGAGCCTATATCCTTGCATTAATGCAAACACACGCAAACGAGCGTGATCTAAAACGTACACTCCCGACATCTTAGTATATATTAGTATTTATCATTCAGAGAGACGTATCAATTAGATATTACAATAGGTATATACTATAATATCAATACTATATACCTGACATGTAGACTTTCCACTTTGTACGAAATCTCCGGCACAAAGAACTCCGTCAGCAATTCGCATCCCAGATCTGTTTTTACAAATATCATGAGGAATAACTGGAAGGGCCACTTTAAATAATTCGTTAGGGCTATTTCCTTGGACTGAAAGGAGAACAAATTCATTAATGATTAATATCTATCAGCGATGATTACATTGGGATTACATGAACACTTGATAAATTTTCGTGGTTACTTACATTGCAAAGTTCCCCATCCAGCAGCGATACATCTTTTTCTATCAAATTTTTCTTGTGGTTCGGCCATAGTTGCAAATTGGACACATCCATCTTCATGGACCGCATGGTTCAAAGTCAATATGGCAATGTCGTTTTCTTTCAGGGAAAAACACGTATAAAAATGACATAGATGTCAGTTAGTCATGCATATATTAGAGATGAAGAAATATACAGAAATACATGGTGTATATGTAGATAGATAGATAGATAGATAGATAGATAGATAGATAAATAGATAGATATAAGATGATGAGTAAAAGAAGAAGTTAAAATAAGAGGGACAAGTTATATGAATTCAAATATGATAGAAATACAAATATATTATGCATTCTATCACTATATGTGTAATATGTTTTTTATCTCGATGGTGATGTAGTGAAATAGAACCCTAAAAACCTTAACATTACAAACGAATTATTGTTGTCGTTGTTATCATCATCATCATCATCATCATCATCATCATCATCATCATCGTCATCATCATCATCATCATCACATGAACATTATTATCAACATCATCCTTACTAAATGCTACACCAATACTAGTAGCCCCAGCTAGTGCGGAAATGTAATCTGGATAGTCTCTTACACACAATTTCAATTGTTTCAAATAAATCTAGAATGACTGAACAATGGCATCCGTGATAAATAACGATGGTGACATTTTAGTGTTTAAACACTCCTCACAGAAACACTGAAGTGAAACCACAAAAACAATGGCTATCGTATATTGATACTATATTGCAGGTGTGGAAACACTGATATTTACTAATAAAAGGTGAGAGGAAAGAAAGAATTTATAAGGTGTATGAAGACATTTTAATTGTAATACTCACTGATCAGTAATTTAGTATGTACGTATCCGCCATGTTTCACAATTTGACTGGCAGTTGTTGACTGGGGACCAGGAGCCCACTTGTTGTTGGAACCAATATTTACTTTCACCCTTCTGACATGTCCTTCTCTAAAATCAAATCAAATATAGCAAATCTTTAGCAGAGAGTAATTTTATATCGTCATGCACTTGAAATTCTTCTCTTGGACATTAAAATGTTTGTCTGTTCTTTATAGTATTGTTAAATGAGTCTCAATTGATTAATGTTGGTTCTTGCCTTTCTTGTGAATAAAATAAGAGCCTGTTGATCAACAGGGTCGAGGAAATCGACTTTGTCCAAAAGATTCATTAAATATTGCAGTTCATTTAGATATCGGAATAGTATGTGTTTCCTAAAATATAATTCTACAGGTGTTGTTGATCAGAATGATATTAGACATTCAGAAATTAGAATGAATAATTAATACACACAGTAATGGAAGAATGTTTGAAGTTTCAAGTTTTGTATTAATTTGACTTAATAGTCTTTAGTTGAAAACTAAATATGTTCTTTAAGTAAATACTTCCGCGACTTTAGAATGAAAGACGATATATCGTATGTTTGTTGGAAACATAAAATTCAATGTAAATTTTAATCTGATATTAAAGCCAGTATACATGCTGGTATTTACACCAAGTAATTCTTTTCAACGTTTATATTATACAAGCATGGTATCTAAACTTTCTTCATAATCATTAAGCGATGTAATATGATAGTGTGAAGACGTCTATATGTACTGTATATACACTTATGTATATACTGCATATATACTTACAGACAATGAGCCGCTGTCAATACATGTGTAGGATCAATCAAAGTACCTCCACATACACTAATCCTGTCATCTGTGGGTTGGTTAAATATTTAGAGATGGACAATAGATGGAAATTCACAGTTTCGTGCTTGAGATCCACCGACGATCTGCGTTTCTTTTCCTGAAAGAAAATCACCAACGCAAATAAATATACATTTATACAAATACATATTTGTAGATGAATTATTGTTGAATGTCTACGATATATCTATCGCTGTATTTTGTATGGTTGTAATTGAATAAGCAGCAATTAGATGAAAAAAATCAGTTCCAAACTCACTATTCACATTAAATTAACGATTTATGAATATATGTAGAATTTACTTATACAAGTATTAATAACGATATCAGTCGGTATGGAGACGAGTTTTGAGAAGTCTGAACATAAAGAATCACCCGGTCGGGAGACATGATTTACCAGCAGAAACTGAAGCAATCGCAAAAAGAAGGCAACAGAGAGACAGCATGGTGGCACTAGATGTTTAGTTACTGGTGTAGAATAACTGAACTGATGCTAGAGTTAGAGTGAGTGTGGTATTTATAGGTTTTATAGGCAAGTATCATTAGGAAAATGTCTTTAGAGAAAGAACAGCTGTAATTATCCATCAATATTCAAACAATATAGAGCAGAACAAGAGCGAATATTTCAATGTAAAGTATTTCATGTTATCAAATAAAATATTAAATCAATAAAATTTTACATTATCTCACTAACGTGTTGTTCTAATTTCTATTGAACGAATATTGTTGTTTTGAAATGTAATATTTTAAATTCATATATCTTCAATGTAGTGTTTTTATGCGCATTCTTTGAAAACAATTACCTTTTGTGTGATAAGATATATTTTATTATGTTGTCTACTCGGATAATTTCTATGTAGATTGATCCATCTAAATTTTATGCCTCTGGTATCTGTGCCCTCATCTTGGTTTTTACAGTGAGAAAGTTTCAGCCGTTGTTCTATTATGTGCTTCTGGCCTCCTGTCGTATTCCGCGCTCTTCCCTGTGCTCCGAACCGAACCCTGAATTAAAACCCCGGCTATGAATTATCCTCATTTCAATAACTATATCAGACCTGTTCTTCCATTCCGTACACATCTTACATGTGGTTCCTTTTTCGTCCCTCTAGAACTCACTCACATCTGCGCAACCATATCACTTTACATATTATTATCAACGCTTATATTCATTGTCTCGTTTTTCTGTAAGTCAATTGTGTAGCAGAAATGGGAGACTGAAAATCTAAATAGTATGACCATAAGTTAAATTTTCTTTCATTCTTATCTAAAGGTTCATATAAAGTGTTTAACTTAATGTTAAGTCTCCTGATGTGTTTATAAATAACGTTCAGAGAAATCTTTTTTTAGTACAAAACCCAAAGGGAGAATACCACGACCAATAGCTGTGTGTAAATTAGTTGAGGTAATGTTATGTTACATTCTCTGGAGAGATCTGAAAAACCAATCATAATTGATCAATTGTGAAAGTAAATTGAAGTCAGCAACCCTTGTAGAACAAAGTCGAGATAAGAGATAATGAACAATACTTCAAGATACGATGACTAGAAGTGCATATGCTGCAATGAGATAGTTTGCTCGTAAGACATGGTTAGTGATGAATACCATGTGGGAGCCTTTGTTTTAGAAGGAAACTTATGATTATTAAAAGCAAGGATTACACCTAATTCCCATTGGGTAAATATTCTGTGTCACAATATGACTCGCTATAAGCGTTGATGAAATATTAAGCGTTGTATTATAAGTTAATGGGTCTGAGTTAACTCCTTGGGTCACTCAAGCACAATAAACTCTAGTTCAAGTAGAATGAACAAGCGACATCACAATTACGAGAATAGTAAGTGACGAAAAGCTCTAAATATGAAAAGCGGAATTGGAACAATCTTCCTCAGGCTTAATAAGGGGTTCGGCTCGCTATTCCTAGAACGTTATGAAATATTACATGCAAAATGTTGTAAATATAATCACAATGATGAGGACATTCATCAAATTATATTGGGTTGTCAGATAAATGTTTTCGTTTTTTATACAGTTATTTTAAAATAATATTTTCTCCTTTGTTGTCAACAGTTTCATTGTTGACTAGCTCGTCGAGGCCTTGACGTCGAGGCCTTGACGACAACCAGAAGGTGTTGTGAGGAAAACACGGTGCATGCCGTAGAAGTTCTTAACAGAGCTCTTGAATGGCATTATTTGTCAAAACACCATATGATCCATTGACTGAAAACATATATATATACTAATTCATGAATATACACATAATGTCATAAAATATAAAAAAAAACTGATAATATACATAATTATAACAAGGTAAAAACGTTTTTGACGCGAAGCCATGTGATAAACATATGAAATTTGTGGACCAGGTGCTCATACATGTAAATATGAACTATTAAGTGTAGAAATTATAGAATATAGGTGTATGAGTGGCAGTGTGGTAAGTAGCTTGCTTACGCGCCACTTGGTTCCGGGTTCAGTTCCACTGCGTGGCACCTTGGGCAAATGTTTTCTGCTATAGCGTCGGTCCGACAAAAGCCTTGTGAGTGGATTTGGTAGACGGAAGCTGAAAGAAGTCTGTCGTATATATGTGTGTGTGTGTGTGTGTGTGTCTGTGTTTCCCCCCCCCCCGCCCAACATCGCTTTACAACCGATGCTGGTGTGTTTACGTCCCCGTAACTTAGCGGTTCGGCCAAATAGAACGATAGAATAAGTACTAGGCTTACAAAGAATAAGTCCTGGGGTCGATTTGCTCGACTAAAGCGGTGCTCTAGCATGGCCACAGTGAAATGACTGAAACAAGTAAAAGAGTAAAAGAGTAATTATAAAATATAAATGCAGGTATATGGGTAAAAAAAATCCGAAGGAATCGAATTTTTCCTTAAGTGGAACCAAGAGAAATGATCATCCAAAAGTTGATCCATTTAATATCTTGTCTTTGTTTATCGAAAAATCTCACGTGATTTTAATCGTAATTTTGCCTGACTTTTCGTGTTTTAATCTAAAATGGAGACAAACATCGCTGTTCAATGTGATAGACAAAATAACACTAGTCAACAAAATAAACTTTTAGTTTCTGGCATAATAGCTTAGAGCTGTTTTAGACTAAATTTTGGATACTGATTCCAAAATGGACATCAAACTTGCACTATCGTATCTCACTTTTGTGCTATCTGTATATGCATTTATTTACTTGGAGCATACTAAAAGTTAACTTTACACTGCTTTTGGCGATAATTTTGGCTGGGTTGTCATACTAATTTTCAATATGTTCAAGCTGTTCTAGTGATTGCAAGCGCTTAGATGTAGAATGAGCATTAAATTGCACTACCTATAGTCACTTGGATGAGTTTCTTGAAAACCAGGGTGCTGTTAGCGAAGAACAAGGAGAACGCGTTCATCAAGACGTAAGAGTATTGGAAGAACGCTACCAAGGCCGATGGGACTCAAACATAATAAAATGATCAGAATGAATGAACATAATAAACGGGAACTTGACATGACGATCAGTCGGACGCTGACACTCGTTGATGCTGCATCGAAGAGGCCAGGGAATAGAAGAAAGAAGACATACACCCAACACCAGAGCTGAAGACACGGTAGAGGAGTAGGGGCCGAAACCGGACGTGGTTCCTCCTGATGATGCCTTGAGCTAACTGGATCCTATAAAGGAGCTGTTGTGGTAGCAGACCACGAAACATGGTTGAAATTCCCCCTTCATATTTTGTTATCACCAGCCTTAATTCTCACTTGCTAATGCGCATTTACTCCCATAACTTTGTGTTTCGATTTATTAGATTAAAAAGAATACTATTAAAAATTGCATCTACGTATGTTTCATTCTTCTTTTATGAGCATTAAAGAATTGTTTCTAGCAAAAGTAAATCATTTTATAACTCAAAATTCTGATGTAATAGACTAAATCTGATGCCAGATCTCGATTCAACGTCCAAAATTAGCTAAAAACCTTGGATAACTCTTGTGACAGAAAACGTGTGTTGACCAGTGTAATTGTTGAGGATTTCCTGATCATGTAACAGATTGCCATGGTTACATCAATTTTTCAACTCCGCTATACCCATAGAAAAACACATCTTCTAATTTATAATGTATAGAACAACAATGAAAAATTTTTTAAGAATATTTTTTTGTATGTGCATACCGTAGTTGGAACATTGATGTAACGATGATAAACTATCGATCTGAAAACTACTCTCCTATATCTGTATTGGTTTGTAAAATTTACGATAGTACTATGTTATGTTTATCAACTGGTGAAATATATTCATCTCATATCTCCAGGCTTACTTTATATTCTTTGTATACATAGACATATATCCTTTAAGTTCGCTTACAGGAAACGTTTTCGAGTACGCAGAAATGCGGGCAATGGTCAGAAAAACATGTGATTTGGAGAAACGCTCGTAGTGATAAAATATTTATAAATTCCATCCATGGATCATTATTATTATTACCATATACATGCAGGTAAACACACAGGTACACAAACACACATTCTGATTTTTACTTACTTGAAACCTTCCTCTGGGGAAAGAGCTGGTTTCTAACAAAGATATAAAGCCCCTTTATAGGAATTTAGATAAAATAAAACAATGTCACGTTTTAGACTTGAGAAATGTTGCATATTTTTAATGTTTCACTTACAGACTCCATTTGATATGTGCGAATTAGCCGGTTGTTACCTTTTTTTTTTCATTTTTGAAGAACCCAGCTTAT
The DNA here is from genome assembly GCF_046866305.1 of Octopus bimaculoides. Lineage (NCBI taxonomy): Eukaryota > Metazoa > Mollusca > Cephalopoda > Octopoda > Octopodidae > Octopus > Octopus bimaculoides. The sequence continues at coordinate 18,451,528 of NC_142933.1, forward strand.
CTAGATTATCATTTAGGCGTTTACTCACAAAACCAAATGCACTATTTATAATTGGTATAAACGTGACTTTCTAATCAAAACATTAAAGTTGGACGTTTCTATGCAGTTGATCGTGCTTATCCGACCTGTTATGTTTGCACTTAATAGAAGTTTTGATTAGGTTGTTCCGCCAATATTCCTAGTGCTGATGTTTGTGTATAGATTCAATAACAGGGGAATACTCTGTATTCATTTCAAGACAGTCTTATTTCCGATTGGCATTTTATATTGTTTTAGCAACAACATTGTGCAGCAACTGGAGTTAGTACCCTGATGACACTTGTGGGCAGCCGTTGTTGGATGGTATAATTTCTATTAATACCATTTCTGATTATACCTTTTCGTAGTAGATATATTCTGGTTACGTATCCTCACATTTCTGTTCAGCATTGCGATGTGAATAGAGTGCATTCCAGTCAATGCAACTTTGTTCGATATAATCGTCAATTAAAAAGTGTGCTGCAACATGGCTTCAGTTAAAGACTGAAACCATTAAAAGAAAAATCAACATACAGAATTAGAAATCCTTCAATACAAAAATATATGTATTGCAGTTATAATTGAAGTGTATCATTATGCTCTGAAGGCATTAGAAATGGTATAGAGTGATAGAAGTCCTCCTTTTAATAACTTTACATTAAGGCATTCTTTGTGTACATTCGTAGGCCTTCCGTAACGCTGATAAATCGAATATGCACATTAGACTTAAACGCAAGTTTTTCATTGGAAATATCAACCGTTGATGGACATCCCAGCATAAATTGTTCCATTGCCTCGGGAGAGTTTACACAGGTCATCCGAGCCAACGGGAGTGTTTCTATCTGCGCCTTCGACAACATGAAAGGTTTTAAGAAAGGAGTTTGTACCACATACCGCGAAACTTGCTTTAAATGTGGGCTGCTAGAAGACGGTGCTTAGTGTGTTGCAACACTAGCGGAGGCAGCTATATGGCGATGAGCAAGAAGACTCCGAGAGCGCTTTGCGGTGTTATTGCAAACATGCGAGCTCAGTGATCCTGTATCTCTGTCGGAGAAATATAAAATAGACCTTTCTGAAGACTTCAAACACCATGGACAACTGCTGCTTCCTGGCTTGGACGTAGGTCTTAGCGACGAATTCTACAACAGAGCTCTCGTTGACATTGAAGTTAGAATTTTATCTGCCGGCGGAAATGAACTTCCATCTTATGGGCTACCGAAAGTTCATCGAACGGGTTCACACACGCTTTCAACAGACATCTTTCAGGAAATATCATATGACGTTAATCCCCATGAACGACACATCAACGAAAATGAGCCAAAGTTGTTGCAAGAGCAGCAGCGGGCTTACAACATCGCTGTTGATTCCATTCGGGATCACAAAGGAGGCATTTTCTTTTTTGGATGTCCCAGCAGGAACATGTAAAACATTCGTTACGAGGCTCTTTTTTGGAAAAGTAAGGCAACAGAAAGGGATCGCTTTGGCTGTGGCTTCTTCTGGGATTGCTGCAACTCTACTACCCGGGGGTAGGAGTGCTCATTCCACTTTTAAATTTCCATTTAATACGACTACGTCTGACTCTGCATCTTGCGATAAGAGCAAGGTTTCGGACAAAGCAGAAGTCTTGAGAAGGTTCCAGCTCATTGTGTGGGATGAATGGCCCATAAAGCATCCCTCGGGCCCCTACATAAGACTCTGCAAGATATCAGGGACTGCCACCGTCTAATGGTAGGGTTATCTCCCCTGCTATCTGGTGATTTTAGGCAAACTCTTCCAGGTATTCCCGAAGACACCAGGGAGGACGCTGTGGAAGCTTGCATTAAGTCCTCTCACCTGTGGCAGCAGGTAATAATGTTCTCCCTTAAAACCAACATGCGAGCTCAGCCAGCGACCGCTCGTCAGTCGATTTTTCCAAAGACCTAACAGTTGCCGACGGCAATGCGCCTTTGGATGCAGTTGGAGAAATGATAGTCTCATAAGTATGCACAGTTGTCTACACTGTTGACGATCTCATGGCTGCTGATTTCCCCATTCTACCGAAAAATTACAAAGACGTAAGTTGGTTGTGCGATAGGGCCATACTAGCACCGAAAAACAACTTTGTGACGAAACTCAATGAAGATTCGTTGCCGTGCCTTCCTGGAATTCTTCATACCTACAATTCCAGAAGAGGTTGTTAATTTTCCAACAGAATTCCTCAATTCCTTCAAACCCCTCACACAACCAACTCATACATTGTGCTTCAAACCTGGAGCTCCAGTGATGCTGCTGAGGAATCTGGAGCCACCAACGTTCTGCATACAACAGAACGCAGTTAGTGATGAAAACCTGCTGCCGTATGTCATTGAGGCTACGATTCTCGCGGAATGTCGCATGAGAGAGGATGTGTTCATACCTGGAATACCTCTTACTCCATCAGGCAAGGAATTTCCCTGTCCGCTGCGCCGACTTCAGTTTCCTCTTCGACTATGCTTCGCCATATCAATCAATAAGTCCCAAGGCCTCCATTTAGGCGAACCATGTCTCTCTCATTGCCAGTTATATGTTGGATTCTCCAGAGCTCGAAAGAAACAAAATCTATTCGCACTTGCCCCTAATGGCAAAGCGAAAATGTGGTCTACAGAGAGGTGTTGTAGGGGCATCACGCGCCAACTACTTTCAAATTTGTGAACCTCGGTGCCTCCACTACATCAGTTCAACTTTGCAGACCTGGTATGTGGTATGTGAGTGCTACTGTAGTCATGCTTTCAAAGTTACTAACTTTCCTCAACCTTGTTTCTTTTCCTTTGTCCAACCTAAGTTTGCATCATCTGTTTTGTCAGAGTTTCACATTCCACAAAAACAACTCCGTTGCTTTCGGTGTAAACGAAAAAGGGCCATTTTCAGGGCCACTTTACATATGATTGTTAAACCACCTGAGAACGCATTAAAGCCCTTTTCAGGGCTTCCTATCAAATTGTTACCGCCATGAGAACGACAAAAAAGCCCTTCTCAGGGCTACTTCAACCGTGATTGTTGCACCATCTGAGAACACATTAAAGTCCTTCTCAAGATTCGTATCAAACTGTTACCGCTTGGCTTCAGCGGTTCCCGGGGACCAGTCTTGTTACAATTTGTAACAATTTTGCTACAAAAAGCGACAATTTTACTCAAATTTAGCGTTAACGTTATTTATGACATCATTCTGCGAAACATCCTGGTAACAAAGGAGTTCAGGCGGCTCATAACGGCCCCAATCAGCGTCCAAGTCTCGCAAATGTAGAGTAAACCGGGGAGGACCAGAGACCTGAAGACCTGAAGACCCGAACCTTTCTCATGCTCAGATATCATTAACGCCAGACACCTTTGCCCCGTGAGTCCAGAGCGGCACCAGCCTGTCCAAGTCCTTTTAAGACTTTGGACACGCAGATGATACTACTAAGGATCATACTGCCGAAATGAGTAAAGCGGTCAACATCTTCGACATTCTCAACTGCAACGGACTGACGAGATGGAATCCCTAGGAAGTCAACTAAGGAGCAGTTCTTCATGTTGGCCCAAGAAACTCTAAATCTCACTGGTTCTAATCTTTTGTTTCAGTGAATGTAGTGTACTCCTTAACACATACAGAAACTCAATAAGAATAACCTTATGATCAACAAAGGCCGGGTCAGTAAACCTGGTTTCATCAATGAGCGTTCCAAAACTCAAGTTATATGATGTAACTGATGCCTGCAAATTAATCAAAGTCGTATATATTAATTTTAAAACGAAATCATGAAGTGATTGCAATCTACGCGTAGATCTTTTCAAAAGTGTAATAGAATCTATAATCCTGTAAAAATTATGGAATATTTTATCTGAATTTCTGAGATAAGGAATACAATTATTATACAATGACAAAAGGCCGCTAGCTGGCAGAATCGTTAGCATGGCGGACACAATGCTTTGCAGCAGTTCGCCCTTTACTACGCTCTGAGTTCAAATTCTACCGATGTCGACTTTACCTTTTATTCTTTCGGGGTCGATAAATAAAGCGCCAGTGTTTCACTAGGGTCGATGTAATCGAGTATCCCCCCCCCTTCCCCACAAATCTCGGGTCTTGCTCGTTTAGTAGAAAGGATTATTATACAATGATATTAATTGACTAAAATGTCCTTGTCATTTTGATTACAGTCAGAATCGTTGTACCCTCCGAGCTTTTCCAGGTGTCTGTTGTGTTTCTTAACGTTTCTGGTATGTCGAGCGGAATGCTCTATTTAGCCCAAGAGGTAAGATTGTTCTCATTCTGCTTTTCATATTTAGGGCTTTTCCCTTCTTAGTATTCATCTAAGTATGGTGTCGCTTGTTCATTCTGCTTGAACTGGAGTTTATTTTGCTTGAGTGACCCAATGGATTAACCCAGGTCCACTAATTATAATATTGCACTTAGCATGTGACCAATACTTATTGCCACTCACATTGTCCTGCCGGATGGTTATCCAATAGAAATTAAAAAGTTCAACATTTGCTTTTTATGCTCATAGATGTCTTTCTAAAATAACGGTTCCCATATGGTGCTCTTCGGTACTCTAGGCCTAAGAAGAATGCTATCACATTGCAGCTTATGCGCTGGATTTTCTTATCGTCCTATTTTCAAGTGTTAATTCTTCCGTCATCTTGACTTTGCTCTACATAGGTTACTGACTTCCAGTTTCCTTCAGAAATTATCATTTAATTTTGTGGTCTTTCTTTAAGAAAGAAGTCCCTGGACATGAACAATAAACTCCTCAATAGATCTAGCTTAGACATAAGCACTTTATAGGAACTTTTACTTCAGAATGAAAGAACAATTAACTTATGACCTAAAAATTAGATTTAGAACTCCTAATTTCCATTACATAATTGTTTTCACCTTGCTTGCTTGCTGCTTCTTGCTCTTGTTTGATGAGGTTAGGGTCATCACAGGTTAGTGGTTCAGTAAATATCATGCGTAGAGCCGACCAGGTCTACCAAGGTTCTTTGTGGTTGGCGGCCTCGTGCCTCCCCTCTGCATCCTGATTGCCTTAAAGAGTTGATAGCTGTTAAATGTAGTGGTCGAGCAAATAAACGTGAGTTCCGTTCCTGTTTCGGACAAACATTATACGCTTTGCTTCAAGAGGAACGAGCAAGCGACATCACTTGTAATAGAAATAACTAATGGAAGAAAATTATTGAAATGGATATCAAAATGAGGGTACTCTAGATTTAATTTAGGGCTCGGGCTAGAAGTTCAGTAAATATCACGAGACACGACGGGATCCGAAAAGGACTGAAGGGCAAAACGACCGAAGCGTTCTGACTGTAACAACCAGGATTAGGGCGCTCGTGTCAATATTTCAGAGTTTATTCATAGGCAGAAAATAATTATAAACTGGAAATAACTATGCAACGTTCATAAACAAGATGTGTGGATCAATCTACCTAGAAATCTTCTGAGTGGTCAACATAATAAAACATATCTTATCATCACACAAAAGGTAATTCTTTTCAATGAATGGACATAAAAATGATGCTTTAAAGATGTATGAATTTAAAATATTACATCTCAACAGATGACAATATTCGTTCAATAGAAATTAGAACAACACGTTAGTGAGATAATGTAAAATTTTATTGATTTTATATTTTATTTGATAACATAAAATACTTTACTTTGAAACATTCTCTTGTTGATGGATATAATTGATGGATAATTACAGCTGTTCTTTCTCTAAAGACATTTTCCTAATGATACTTGCCTATAAAACCTATAAATACCACACTCACTCTAACTCTAGCATCAGTTCAGTTATTCTACACCAGTAACTAAACATCTAGTGCCACCATGCTGTCTCTCTGTTGCCTTCTTTTTGCGATTGCTTCAGTTTCTACTGGTAAATCATGTCTCCCGACCGGGTGATTCTTTATGTTCAGACTTTTCAAAACTCGTCTCCATACCGACTGATATCGTTATTAATACTTGTATAAGTAAATTCTACATATATTCATAAATCGTTAATTTAATGTGAATAGTGAGTTTGGAACTGATTTTTTTTCATCTAATTGCTGCTTATTCAATTACAACCATACAAAATACAGCGATAGATATATCGTAGACATTCAACAATAATTCATCTACAAATATGTATTTGTATAAATGTATATTTATTTGCGTTGGTGATTTTCTTTCAGGAAAAGAAACGCAGATCGTCGGTGGATCTCAAGCACGAAACTGTGAATTTCCATCTATTGTCCATCTCCAAATATTTAACCAACCCACAGATGACAGGATTAGTGTATGTGGAGGTACTTTGATTGATCCTACACATGTATTGACAGCGGCTCATTGTCTGTAAGTATATATGCAGTATATACATAAGTGTATATACAGTACATGTAGACGTCTTCACACTATCATATTACATCGCTTAATGACTATGAAGAAAGTTTAGATACCATGCTTGTATAATATAAACGTTGAAAAGAATTACTTGGTGTAAATACCAGCATGTATACTGGCTTTAATATCAGATTAAAATTTACATTGAATTTTATGTTTCCAACAAACATACGATATATCGTCTTTCATTCTAAAGTCGCGGAAGTATTTACTTAAAGAACATATTTAGTTTTCAACTAAAGACTATTAAGTCAAATTAATACAAAACTTGAAACTTCAAACATTCTTCCATTACTGTGTGTATTAATTATTCATTTTAATTTCTGTATGTCTAATATCATTCTGATCAACAACACCTGTAGAATTATATTTTCGGAAACACATACTATTGCGATATCTAAATGAACTGCAATGTTTAATGAATCTTTTGGACAAAGTCGATTTCCTCGACCCTGTTGATCAACAGGCTCTTATTTTATTCACAAGAAAGGCAAGAACCAACATTAGTCAATTGAGACTCATTTAACAATACTATAAAGAACAGACAAATATTTTAATGTCCAAGAGAAGAATTTCAAGTGCATGACGATATAAAATTACTCTCTGCTAAAGATTTGCTATATTTGATTTGATTTTAGAGAAGGACATGTCAGAAGGGTGAAAGTAAATATTGGTTCCAACAACAAGTGGGCTCCTGGTCCCCAGTCAACAACTGCCAGTCAAATTGTGAAACATGGCGGATACGTACATACTAAATTACTGATCAGTGAGTATTACAATTAACATGTCTTCATACACCTTATAAATTCTTTCTTTCCTCTCACCTTTTATTAGTAAATATCAGTGTTTCCACACCTGCAATATAGTATCAATATACGATAGCCATTGTTTTTGTGGTTTCACTTCAGTGTTTCTGTGAGGAGTGTTTAAACACTAAAATGTCACCATCGTTATTTATCACGGATGCCATTGTTCAGTCATTCTAGATTTATTTGAAACAATTGAAATTGTGTGTAAGAGACTATCCAGATTACATTTCCTCACTAGCTGGGGCTACTAGTATTGGTGTAGCATTTAGTAAGGATGATGTTGATCATAATGATGATGATTACGATGCTGCTGCTGCTGCTGATGATGATGATGATTTCTATCATATCTGAACACATGTAACTTGCCCCTCTCATTTTAACCTATTTTGTTCATAATCTTATACCTATCTATCTATCTATCTATCTATCTATCTATCTATCTATCTATCTATCTATCTATCTATCTACATATACACCATGTATTTCTGTATATATCTTCATCTCTAATATATGCATGACTAGCTGACATGTATGTCATTCTTATACGTGTTTTTCCCTGAAAGAAAACGACATTGCAGGACGAGTCGGTTTATCAGCCGAGTCTAACGTGAATATTGTCGCGCCTCCTTCCTTGAAACGGGAGGGAAGAGCCATTTTCATCGTACTTGTGGCTACGGCGAAAGAATGTGTATGGTGGACGCATCTGAAAGGTCTAGAGACAAACACTTTCCTCTCTCGTGAATCTCTCATCAACTTTTTCAAGTATCACTTGAAGAGGAATGTATGAGTAGAGAGCTCTGTCTACTGAATGCTTCAAGAAAAGATGGGTGAATGTAGCAAGGATGGCACGTGTGAATGACGGAGCCACCTTGAGCATAACCCTATGAACCAGATGGTAAAAAGAAAGTCACTTACTGTAATGTGTTTTTCTGCATGATATTATTGGCCAAGGTTACCGTGGTCTTTTCCGTAGGCTTTTCTTCACACGGATAAACCTAATTTGTTTCCCCCTTTACGCTTTACATCATAACATTTGTGTGATACACGATCTGTGTTGATTGTTTATTTTCTTTTCTTCTTTTTTTTTTACGATCCATTTTGATCGAAAATCTACCCCACGCTTTATTTTCCTTCCTTCTCCTCCCCACAGAGAAAAGCTCTACTTTGTAACTTGTCCCCTCTGTGTTCAGCCCTGTGTGGCTAATAATGAAACATATCTATCTAACTAACTCACTAACTATTTGTCTACATATGTTTGTATGCATATATATGAGTGTGTTGTTTGTGTGTGTGTGTTTATTATGTATATATATATATATATATATATATATATATATATATATATATATAGAGAGAGAGAGAGAGAGAGAGAGAGAGAGAGAGAGAGAGTGAGAGAGAGAGAGAGAGAGAGAGAGAGAGAGAGAGAGAGGCAGACAGATAGACAAGCAGCAAACACATAGAGAGACAGGCAGGCACACAGACAGACAGACAGATGGATAGATAAATAGATAGATAGATAGATAGATAGATACATAGATAGATAATTTTTATAGTCATCATATATATTTTTGTCTATATTAAGCATATGTCTACTGCGTGTATAGACACCATGTATTTCTGTATATATCTTCATCTCTAATATATGCATGACTAACTGACATCTATGTCATTCTTATACGTGTTTTTCCCCTAAAAGAAAACGACATTGCCATATTGACTTTGAACCGTGCGGTCCATGAAGATGGATGTGTCCAATTTGCAACTATGGCCGAACCACAAGAAACATTTGATGGAAAAAGATGTATCGCTGCTGGATGGGGAGATTTCCAATGTAAGTAACCACGAAAATTTATCAAGTGTTCATGTAATCTCAATGTAATCATCGCTGATAGATATTGATCATTAATGAATTTGTTCTCCTTTCAGTCGAAGGAAATAGCCCTAACGAATTATATAAAGTGGCCCTTCGAGCTATTCCTCATGATGTTTGTAAAGACAAATCTAGGATGCAAATTGCTGACGGAGTTCTTTGTGCCGGAGATTTCGTAGAAGGTGGACCGTCTACTTGTCAGGTATATAGTATTGATATTATAGTATATACCTATTGTAATATCTAATTGATACGTCTCTCTGAATGATAAATACTAATATATACTAAGATGTCGGGAGTGTACGTTTTAGATCACGCTCGTTTGAGTGTGTTTGCATTAATGCAAGGATATAGGCTCCAGAAAGCTTTGCAGTTTTGAAGAGAAAACTCTTTATACTTACAAGTAAATTATCCTAGTGAATATATTGAGCAAATAATTAATTTTGTGTAATAATCTTTGAATATGATAAACTTTATTCAATGTCGATAAATTCCAGCAACTTTGATATTATATCGTTTGTAATTTTGCAGGGTGACTCTGGTGGTCCACTCTATTGTCGAGGCAAAAGGGGTAAAATGGTCTTGGCAGGTGTCACATCTTTTGGACATCGTTGTGATACAGAAGTCAGTGCTTTCACTGATGTCGGATATTTCCGAAACTGGATCGGCAGTCATTTGTAAGATGTGATTTGATGAAGAGCCCTTTTACTGAAGGAACGACAGCAGAATATTCTCCAAAATGTATTAACAAATAAATATGTAAAATGATTTATCTGGTTGTCGTTGTTCTGTTACATAAGAGTGTTAAATTATTTCACTATGTGTAGTTTTGTGGTTGATACTTCCGTAGAGTATTTCTTTACGTTAGATTGGAGTTTGTATTTCTTTTCTGTTGCAATTCTATATTACTAGAAATGACAGTGAAATATATTTCACCTTATTAACTTAGAGATTATAAACATCAGTTAGTAGAGTAACCTCAGTTACTAATTCGCAGATGGTTGATATTTTGATTGTTCATATTTCAAAGGGAAAACGGAACTACTCGGGAGGATGCTGCAACCGGAGATATAACAAAATATTACGTGTACGATCCATAAACGTCACCTTACACTCTTTGTTTCATGTTGCTCGATTTTCTGAGTGGGATCTTGTGTATAGTGTTCTCTTCTCTGAGGACCCGGCAAGGGTGACAGTTCGTGCTGGTCGGTCACAGCCCCATAGTCACGAAGGATGAGAAGGCATTTCGCAGAGATGGAGACTAACTGGGACACTACTTGTAGGGTTGCGTTGGACGACCTGAACAAATGCCGACAAGTGGTGGATACAGCGACGCGCCGCAACGGTGCATGTCGCCAAACCCGACCTAACAGGTTACAACGACCCTACTATCGGTCCTTGTGTATATTGCGATACATTTCACATTTTCATTCTATACCTGTTATATTTCATGTTGCAACTGTTATTGTTACAAAAAAGCGAATGTTGTAACTCTAGATTTATATAATACTAGTGGAAGGAGCCGGCGTTGCTCGGATTCAAGTACTAAAACGTTTTTCATACTTAGTAAATTTCCTATGCCATAAATAATGTTAACGCCAAATTGTAGCAAAATTGGTCGCTTATTGTAACAAAATTCTAACAAAATTGTCACAAATTGTAACGAAACTGGTCCCCGTGTACCGATGATTCCAAGCGGTAACATTTTGATACGAATCTTGAGAAGGGCTTTAATGTGTTCTCAGACGGTGTAACAACCACGGGTGAAGTAACCCTGAAAAGGGCATTTTTGTCGTTCTAATAGCGGTAACAATTTGATAAGAAGTCTTTAAAAGGGTTGTAATTCGTTCTCAGGTGGTGTAACAATCATATGTAAAGTGGCCCTGAAAAGGGCCTTTTTTTCGTTTACATCGAAAACAACGGAGTTGCTTTTGTGAAATGTGAAATTCTAAGAAAACAGATGCTGCAAACCTAGGTTGGACAAAGGAAAAGAAACATGGTTGAGAAAAGTTAGTAACTTTGAAAGCGTGACTGCAGTAGCGCTCACTTACCGCATGCCAGGTCTGCAAAGTAACCCTGTGTAGTGGAGGCACACAGGTTCACTAATTTGAAAGTAGTTGGCGCGTGATGTGCCTACAATACTCCTCTGTATTTATCGTTTTGTCATTTATAGTAAGTCCCTAGCAGTGTCATATTTCAGAGTGTCGTCTAGGATTATATCCAAGTACCTGTCCAAATAAGTCCCTCTAAGATCCGTTGCTGGTGGTAAATTCAATCGTGGTTTCTTCTCGATGTCCCCAGGGCTTTTCCATTCTTCATGTGTAGTGAGTATGTTTAACAGAGAGGCCTTGCTGAATATAGGTCAATACTCCAGGATTAGACCCCTTGTTTGGCTACAATTTCTCTCTAGTTGCTTTGTTATTGAATCCATACACAAACATCAGCACTAGGAATATTGGCGGAACAACCCAATCAAAACTTCTATTAAGTGCAAACATAACAGGTCGGATAAGCACGATCAACTGCATAGAAACGTCCAACTTTTATGCTTTGATTAGAAAGTCACGTTTATACCAATAATAAATAGTGCATTTGGTTTTGTGAGTAAATGCCTAAATGATAATCTAGATAAGCTGGGTTCTTCGAAAAAGAAAAAGAAAAAGGTAACAACCGGCTAATTCGCACATATCAAATAGAGTCTGTAAGTAAAACATTAAAAATATGCAACATTTCTCAAGTCTAAAACGTGACATTGTTTTATTTTATCTAAATTCCTATAAAGGGGCTTTATATCTTTGTTAGAAACCAGCTCTTTCCCCAGAGGAAGGTTTCAAGTAATTAAAAATCAGAATGTGTGTTTGTGTACGTGTGTGTTTACCTACATGTATATAGTAATAATAATAATGATCCATGGATGGAATTTATAAATATTTTATCACTACGCGCGTTTCCACAAATCACATGTTTTTTTTCTGACCATTACCCACATTCTTGCGTACTCGAAAGCGTTTCCTGTAAACGAACTTAAAGGATATATGTCTATGTGTACATACTATATAAAGTAAGTCTGGAGATATGAGATGAATATATTTATTTCACCAGTTGATGTCTATAAGTTGACGGCCGTTTTGCAACCAGCATTAGCTAATTTGGGGATGTTGAATCGAAATCTAGCATCAGATTTAGTCTATTACATCAGAATTTTGAGTTATAAAATGATTTACTTTTGCTAGAAACAATTCTTTAATGCTCATAAAAGAAGAATGAAACATACGTAGATGCAATTTTTAATAGTATTTTTTTTTACAATTTAATAAATCGAAGCAAAGTTGTGGGAGTAAATGCTTATTAGCGTGTAAGAATTAAAATTGGTGTTAACAAAATATGAATATAAAATCTCTGTTCATTACGGTCATTCCTTCTGATCATCTTATTACTGCAAAAACTTCCTCTTTTCTGACAACTTCCTGTGCACAGTTTCTTGAATGTCTTTCATCAAGCTCCAGCAGTAATCTGCCATCATGTTTGAGTCCCATTGGCCTTGGTAGCGTTCTTCTATTACTCGTACGTATTGATGAACGCGTTCAACGTGTTCTTCGCTAACAGCACCCTGGTTTTCAAGAAACTCACCCAAGTGACTGTAAATAGTGCAATTTAATTCTCGTTTTTCATCCAAGTGCTTGCAACCTCCAGAACAGCTTATCCGCAATCTTTTGTTAGCTGCCAGCTTTCTTGTTCCCAAGGAAATTCTGCACCACATCAGAGAAGGCATTCCAAGCGCTAACCTCCTCTGCACTCATTATTGTTACTAAATTTGGATCTCTGATGGGTGTTCTTATTTGAAATTCACAAAATATTCTTGCCTTCCTTCTCGTCACTGAGATTTGGAAAGATTGTACATATATATCTGAAGTATTCTCCACTGAGATCAAGAAATTTGATGAATTGCTTCATCATACCAATTGTCAGCACAGGTAGTGCAAATTTTGTGCGGGGCCCAGTTTTTGTCCTGGTCATTAAGTGTTACTTTAAACTAACCAAGATACACTTCTTCACAAATTTATTAATGTTGCGCCTTTGAGCCTGTGGAGTGAAGTTTTCATAGATACAATGGGAGATATCGAAGTCATTATAGCACGTCCTTCTTTTTGATACTGAATCCATAACTAGATCACAGTGGTTTAGTTGACACCTGAATAGAAAAGGAAGGGCTTTAAATCAAAACTCAGCTTGAACATATTTCAAAATTAGCATGACAATCCAGCCAAAATTCCTGCAAATAGCAGTGTATAGTTAACTTTTGATATGCTCCAAGTAAATATAGGTATATACCGATGGCACAAAAATGCGATACAAAAGTGCAAATCTGAGGTCCGTTTTGGAATCAGCATCTGAAAATTAGTCTAAAACAGGTCTAAGATTTCAGGCCAGAAACTAAAAGTTTATTTTGTTTACTAGTGTTATATAGTTTATCACATTGAACGGCGATGTTTGTCTCTATTTTGGATTAAAACACGAAAAATTACGTAAATTTACGATGAAAACCACGCGAGATTTTTCGATAAACAATGACAAGATATCACGTGGATCAACTTTCGGATGATCATCTCTCTTGGTTCCACTTAAGGAAAAATTCGATTCCTTCGAATTTTTCTCACACATATAGTTACACACACACACACTTGCATTTATATTTTATAATTCTATAATTTCTGCACTTAATAGTTCATATTTACTTGTATGAGCACCTGGTCCACAAATTTCATATGTTTATCACATGGTTTCACGTCAAAAACGTTTTTACCTTGTTATAATTATGTATATTATGAGTTTGTAAATATTTTATAAGTTTATGTGTATATTCATGAATTAGTATATATATATGTTTTCAGTCAATGGATCATGTTGTGTTTTGACAAATAATGCCATTCAAGAGCTCTGTTAAGAACTTCTACAGCATTCACCGTATTTCCTTGACATAACGCCTTCTGGTCATCACATTTTGTGATCGTTATCCAACAGTCTGGGCGACGTTTCGTTCAACAACGACGTGGAACTGGAAACATGACTCGATGAATTTTTCGCATCAAGACTCGGTGAATTTAGCGTCAAGGTCTCGACGTGCTACTCAACAATGAAACCGTGGACAACGAAGAAGAAAATATTATTGACTGATTCTTTAGAAACTGTTGATAAAAAATAAGTTTTAAATAACTGAGTAAAAAACGAAAACATTTATCTGGCAACCCAATATAATTTCATGAACGTCCTTATCATTGTGATTATACTTACAACATTTTGATCGTTGTATCTTCCGAACTTTCCCAGTTCGTAACGTTCTTGAAATAGCGTGTTGAACCCCTTTTTAAGCCCAAGGAAGAAGATTGTTTCAATTCCCCTTTTCATATTTAGGGATTTTCGTCACTTACTATTCTCGTAATTGTGATGTCGCTTGTTCATTCTACTTGAACTAGAGTTTATTGTGCTTGAGTGACCCAAGGAGTTAACTCAGACCCATTAACTTATAATACAACGCTTAATATTTCATCAACGCTTATAGCGAGTCATATTGTGACACAGAATATTTACCCAATGGGAATTAGGTGTAATCCTTGCTTTTATTGATCATAAGTTTCCTTCTAAAACAAAGGCTCCCACATGGTATTCATCACTAACCATGTCTTACGAGCAAACTATCTCATTGCAGCATATGCACTTCTAGTCATCGTATCTTGAAGTGTTGTTCATTATCTTTTATCTTGACTTTGTTCTACAAGGGTTGCTGACTTCAATTTACTTTCACAATTGATCAATTATGATTGGTTTTTCAGGTCTCTCCAGAGAATGTAACATAACATTACTACAACTAATTTACACACAGCTATTGGTCGTGGTATTCTCTCCTTAGCATCAATTTAAACACTTTATACGAACCGTTAAATTAGAGTGAAAGAAAATTTAACTTATGATCATACAATTTAGATTTAAGACTCCCCTTTCTGCTACACAATTGCCTTACAGAAAAACGGGACAATGAATATAAGCGTTGATAATATGTAAAGTGATATGGTTGCTCAGATGTGAGTGAGTTCTAGAGGGACAAAAAGGGAACCACATGTAAGATGTGTAAGGAATGGAAGAACAGGTCTGATATAGATATTGAAATGAGGATAATCCATAGCCGTGGTTTTAATTGAGGGTTCGGTGCAGAGTACATAGAAGAGCGCGGAATACGACAGGAGGCCAAAAGCACAAAAGAGTACAACAGCTGAAATGTTCTAACTGTAAGAACCAAGATGACGGCACAGATACTAGAGGCGTAAAATTTATATGCTGCACAAAGATGCATCACTGATATGGCTCTGAAATTCCATTTATTACCAAAATAAGGGCAACTTTAAGGTTTAGATACAGAGGTCTTTTTTATGTATATAAAGAAAGCTTGTGTTATTATAATGAACAGAGAAATACCATTTTCGTTATGTAATATCGGGAAGAATACAAAAAGTGTAGCATTCTTGATAGCAATAGGTTCGTGAGGTATTGCGTAGTCTGGGCGTGGAGTCTCCAGAAGAAGCGGGACTGGGAGTGTCTTATGATGTTATCAGCCTCATGTATGCAAACTTGGTCAAGGGATACACTTCGAAGCTTGGTGGATAGCGTCTGATTTTCCAATCTTGCATGAGTTGGAAGACTTTGTTGAGGCAAAACATTCATGTTGCCAACCCTCACCTGCTTTTTAAGTAAGATCATATTTCACCAAGACCTGTGTGTGTCCCTGCTGAGAGTGAGATGTGGCAAAAAACCGAAAGTAGCACTGAGAGAACACAAATTCAATACACTGACAATTAATACGATTATGCTTCTGAAATGTTAATAGAAACAAGATGATATCGAATATTCTTAGATTTCAAAATATAATTTTGTTATACTTCTGGTTGCAGAATCCTGCAGATGGGTTCCGTTTTGTATTTCAAATATGAACAATCAAAATATCAACCATTTGGGAATTAGTAAATGAGGATAATCTGCTAACTACTATTATAATCTCTAAGAGATACAAACTTACTCTACGGAAGTATCAACCACAAAACTACAAATAGTGAAATAACTGAACACACTTATGTAACATTAGAACAACGACAATCAGATAAATCATTTTATATATTTATTGTTTAGTTAATACATTGTGGAGAGCATTTTGCTGACGTTCCTTCGATAACAGACATCATCAAAGTACATCTTACAAATGACTGTCGATCCAGTTTCGGAAATATCCGACAGCAGAGAAAGCACTGACTTTTGTATCACAATTATGTCCAAAGGATGTGACACCTGCCAAGACCATTTTACCCTTTGAGCCTCGACAATAGAGTGGACCACCAGAGTCACCCTGCAAAATTACAAACGATATAATATTAAAGTTGCTGGAATTAATAGACATTGAATAAAGTTTATCATATTCAAAGATTATTTCAAAAAATTAATTATTTGCTCAATATATTCAGTAGGATAATTTACTTGTAAAGATAAACAATTTTCTTTTCGAAACTGCAAAGCTTTCTGGAGCCTATATCCTTGCATTAATGCAAACACACGCAAACGAGCGTGATCTAAAACGTACACTCCCGACATCTTAGTATATATTAGTATTTATCATTCAGAGAGACGTATCAATTAGATATTACAATAGGTATATACTATAATATCAATACTATATACCTGACATGTAGACTTTCCACTTTGTACGAAATCTCCGGCACAAAGAACTCCGTCAGCAATTCGCATCCCAGATCTGTTTTTACAAATATCATGAGGAATAACTGGAAGGGCCACTTTAAATAATTCGTTAGGGCTATTTCCTTGGACTGAAAGGAGAACAAATTCATTAATGATTAATATCTATCAGCGATGATTACATTGGGATTACATGAACACTTGATAAATTTTCGTGGTTACTTACATTGCAAAGTTCCCCATCCAGCAGCGATACATCTTTTTCTATCAAATTTTTCTTGTGGTTCGGCCATAGTTGCAAATTGGACACATCCATCTTCATGGACCGCATGGTTCAAAGTCAATATGGCAATGTCGTTTTCTTTCAGGGAAAAACACGTATAAAAATGACATAGATGTCAGTTAGTCATGCATATATTAGAGATGAAGAAATATACAGAAATACATGGTGTATATGTAGATAGATAGATAGATAGATAGATAGATAGATAGATAGATAGATAGATAGATAAATAGATAGATATAAGATGATGAGTAAAAGAAGAAGTTAAAATAAGAGGGACAAGTTATATGAATTCAAATATGATAGAAATACAAATATATTCTGCATTCTATCACTATATGTGTAATATGTTTTTTATCTCGATGGTGATGTAGTGAAATAGAACCCTAAAAACCTTAACATTACAAACGAATTATTGTTGTCGTTGTTATCATCATCATCATCATCATCATCATCATCATCATCATCATCATCGTCATCATCATCATCATCACATGAACATTATTATCAACATCATCCTTACTAAATGCTACACCAATACTAGTAGCCCCAGCTAGTGCGGAAATGTAATCTGGATAGTCTCTTACACACAATTTCAATTGTTTCAAATAAATCTAGAATGACTGAACAATGGCATCCGTGATAAATAACGATGGTGACATTTTAGTGTTTAAACACTCCTCACAGAAACACTGAAGTGAAACCACAAAAACAATGGCTATCGTATATTGATACTATATTGCAGGTGTGGAAACACTGATATTTACTAATAAAAGGTGAGAGGAAAGAAAGAATTTATAAGGTGTATGAAGACATTTTAATTGTAATACTCACTGATCAGTAATTTAGTATGTACGTATCCGCCATGTTTCACAATTTGACTGGCAGTTGTTGACTGGGGACCAGGAGCCCACTTGTTGTTGGAACCAATATTTACTTTCACCCTTCTGACATGTCCTTCTCTAAAATCAAATCAAATATAGCAAATCTTTAGCAGAGAGTAATTTTATATCGTCATGCACTTGAAATTCTTCTCTTGGACATTAAAATGTTTGTCTGTTCTTTATAGTATTGTTAAATGAGTCTCAATTGATTAATGTTGGTTCTTGCCTTTCTTGTGAATAAAATAAGAGCCTGTTGATCAACAGGGTCGAGGAAATCGACTTTGTCCAAAAGATTCATTAAATATTGCAGTTCATTTAGATATCGGAATAGTATGTGTTTCCTAAAATATAATTCTACAGGTGTTGTTGATCAGAATGATATTAGACATTCAGAAATTAGAATGAATAATTAATACACACAGTAATGGAAGAATGTTTGAAGTTTCAAGTTTTGTATTAATTTGACTTAATAGTCTTTAGTTGAAAACTAAATATGTTCTTTAAGTAAATACTTCCGCGACTTTAGAATGAAAGACGATATATCGTATGTTTGTTGGAAACATAAAATTCAATGTAAATTTTAATCTGATATTAAAGCCAGTATACATGCTGGTATTTACACCAAGTAATTCTTTTCAACGTTTATATTATACAAGCATGGTATCTAAACTTTCTTCATAATCATTAAGCGATGTAATATGATAGTGTGAAGACGTCTATATGTACTGTATATACACTTATGTATATACTGCATATATACTTACAGACAATGAGCCGCTGTCAATACATGTGTAGGATCAATCAAAGTACCTCCACATACACTAATCCTGTCATCTGTGGGTTGGTTAAATATTTAGAGATGGACAATAGATGGAAATTCACAGTTTCGTGCTTGAGATCCACCGACGATCTGCGTTTCATGTCCTGAAAGAAAATCACCAACGCAAATAAATATACATTTATACAAATACATATTTGTAGATGAATTATTGTTGAATGTCTACGATATATCTATCGCTGTATTTTGTATGGTTGTAATTGAATAAGCAGCAATTAGATGAAAAAAATCAGTTCCAAACTCACTATTCACATTAAATTAACGATTTATGAATATATGTAGAATTTACTTATACAAGTATTAATAACGATATCAGTCGGTATGGAGACGAGTTTTGAGAAGTCTGAACATAAAGAATCACCCGGTCGGGAGACATGATTTACCAGCAGAAACTGAAGCAATCGCAAAAAGAAGGCAACAGAGAGACAGCATGGTGGCACTAGATGTTTAGTTACTGGTGTAGAATAACTGAACTGATGCTAGAGTTAGAGTGAGTGTGGTATTTATAGGTTTTATAGGCAAGTGTCATTAGGAAAACGTCTTTAGAGAAAGAACAGCTGTAATTATCCATCAATATTCAAACAATATAGAGCAGAACAAGAGCGAATATTTCAATGTAAAGTATTTCATGTTATCAAATAAAATATTAAATCAATAAAATTTTACATTATCTCACTAACGTGTTGTTCTAATTTCTATTGAACGAATATTGTTGTTTTGAAATGTAATATTTTAAATTCATATATCTTCAATGTAGTGTTTTTATGCGCATTCTTTGAAAACAATTACCTTTTGTGTGATAAGATATATTTTATTATGTTGTCTACTCGGATAATTTCTATGTAGATTGATCCATCTAAATTTTATGCCTCTGGTATCTGTGCCCTCATCTTGGTTTTTACAGTGAGAAAGTTTCAGCCGTTGTTCTATTATGTGCTTCTGGCCTCCTGTCGTATTCCGCGCTCTTCCCTGTGCTCCGAACCGAACCCTGAATTAAAACCCCGGCTATGAATTATCCTCATTTCAATAACTATATCAGACCTGTTCTTCCATTCCGTACACATCTTACATGTGGTTCCTTTTTCGTCCCTCTAGAACTCACTCACATCTGCGCAACCATATCACTTTACATATTATTATCAACGCTTATATTCATTGTCTCGTTTTTCTGTAAGTCAATTGTGTAGCAGAAATGGGAGACTGAAAATCTAAATAGTATGACCATAAGTTAAATTTTCTTTCATTCTTATCTAAAGGTTCATATAAAGTGTTTAACTTAATGTTAAGTCTCCTGATGTGTTTATAAATAACGTTCAGAGAAATCTTTTTTTAGTACAAAACCCAAAGGGAGAATACCACGACCAATAGCTGTGTGTAAATTAGTTGAGGTAATGTTATGTTACATTCTCTGGAGAGATCTGAAAAACCAATCATAATTGATCAATTGTGAAAGTAAATTGAAGTCAGCAACCCTTGTAGAACAAAGTCGAGATAAGAGATAATGAACAATACTTCAAGATACGATGACTAGAAGTGCATATGCTGCAATGAGATAGTTTGCTCGTAAGACATGGTTAGTGATGAATACCATGTGGGAGCCTTTGTTTTAGAAGGAAACTTATGATTATTAAAAGCAAGGATTACACCTAATTCCCATTGGGTAAATATTCTGTGTCACAATATGACTCGCTATAAGCGTTGATGAAATATTAAGCGTTGTATTATAAGTTAATGGGTCTGAGTTAACTCCTTGGGTCACTCAAGCACAATAAACTCTAGTTCAAGTAGAATGAACAAGCGACATCACAATTACGAGAATAGTAAGTGACGAAAAGCCCTAAATATGAAAAGCGGAATTGGAACAATCTTCCTCAGGCTTAATAAGGGGTTCGGCTCGCTATTCCTAGAACGTTATGAAATATTACATGCAAAATGTTGCAAATATAATCACAATGATGAGGACATTCATCAAATTATATTGGGTTGTCAGATAAATGTTTTCGTTTTTTATACAGTTATTTTAAAATAATATTTTCTCCTTTGTTGTCAACAGTTTCATTGTTGACTAGCTCGTCGAGGCCTTGACGTCGAGGCCTTAACGTCGAGGCCTTGACGTCGAGGCCTTGACGTCGAGGCCTTGACGACAACCAGAAGGTGTTGTGAGGAAAACACGGTGCATGCCGTAGAAGTTCTTAACAGAGCTCTTGAATGGCATTATTTGTCAAAACACCATATGATCCATTGACTGAAAACATATATATATACTAATTCATGAATATACACATAATGTCATAAAATATAAAAAAAACTGATAATATACAAAATTATAACAAGGTAAAAACGTTTTTGACGCGAAGCCATGTGATAAACATATGAAATTTGTGGACCAGGTGCTCATACATGTAAATATGAACTATTAAGTGTAGAAATTATAGAATATAGGTGTATGAGTGGCAGTGTGGTAAGTAGCTTGCTTACGCGCCACTTGGTTCCGGGTTCAGTTCCACTGCGTGGCACCTTGGGCAAATGTTTTCTGCTATAGCGTCGGTCCGACAAAAGCCTTGTGAGTGGATTTGGTAGACGGAAGCTGAAAGAAGTCTGTCGTATATATGTGTGTGTGTGTGTGTGTGTGTCTGTGTTTCCCCCCCCCGCCCAACATCGCTTTACAACCGATGCTGGTGTGTTTACGTCCCCGTAACTTAGCGGTTCGGCCAAATAGAACGATAGAATAAGTACTAGGCTTACAAAGAATAAGTCCTGGGGTCGATTTGCTCGACTAAAGCGGTGCTCTAGCATGGCCACAGTGAAATGACTGAAACAAGTAAAAGAGTAAAAGAGTAATTATAAAATATAAATGCAGGTATATGGGTAAAAAAAATCCGAAGGAATCGAATTTTTCCTTAAGTGGAACCAAGAGAAATGATCATCCAAAAGTTGATCCATTTAATATCTTGTCTTTGTTTATCGAAAAATCTCACGTGATTTTAATCGTAATTTTGCCTGACTTTTCGTGTTTTAATCTAAAATGGAGACAAACATCGCTGTTCAATGTGATAGACAAAATAACACTAGTCAACAAAATAAACTTTTAGTTTCTGGCATAATAGCTTAGAGCTGTTTTAGACTAAATTTTGGATACTGATTCCAAAATGGACATCAAACTTGCACTATCGTATCTCACTTTTGTGCTATCTGTATATGCATTTATTTACTTGGAGCATACTAAAAGTTAACTTTACACTGCTTTTGGCGATAATTTTGGCTGGGTTGTCATACTAATTTTCAATATGTTCAAGCTGTTCTAGTGATTGCAAGCGCTTAGATGTAGAATGAGCATTAAATTGCACTACCTATAGTCACTTGGATGAGTTTCTTGAAAACCAGGGTGCTGTTAGCGAAGAACAAGGAGAACGCGTTCATCAAGACGTAAGAGTATTGGAAGAACGCTACCAAGGCCGATGGGACTCAAACATAATAAAATGATCAGAATGAATGAACATAATAAACGGGAACTTGACATGACGATCAGTCGGACGCTGACACTCGTTGATGCTGCATCGAAGAGGCCAGGGAATAGAAGAAAGAAGACATACACCCAACACCAGAGCTGAAGACACGGTAGAGGAGTAGGGGCCGAAACCGGACGTGGTTCCTCCTGATGATGCCTTGAGCTAACTGGATCCTATAAAGGAGCTGTTGTGGTAGCAGACCACGAAACATGGTTGAAATTCCCCCTTCATATTTTGTTATCACCAGCCTTAATTCTCACTTGCTAATGCGCATTTACTCCCATAACTTTGTGTTTCGATTTATTAGATTAAAAAGAATACTATTAAAAATTGCATCTACGTATGTTTCATTCTTCTTTTATGAGCATTAAAGAATTGTTTCTAGCAAAAGTAAATCATTTTATAACTCAAAATTCTGATGTAATAGACTAAATCTGATGCCAGATCTCGATTCAACGTCCAAAATTAGCTAAAAACCTTGGATAACTCTTGTGACAGAAAACGTGTGTTGACCAGTGTAATTGTTGAGGATTTCCTGATCATGTAACAGATTGCCATGGTTACATCAATTTTTCAACTCCGCTATACCCATAGAAAAACACATCTTCTAATTTATAATGTATAGAACAACAATGGAAAATTTTTTAAGAATATTTTTTTGTATGTGCATACCGTAGTTGGAACATTGATGTAACGATGATAAACTATCGATCTGAAAACTACTCTCCTATATCTGTATTGGTTTGTAAAATTTACGATAGTACTATGTTATGTTTATCAACTGGTGAAATATATTCATCTCATATCTCCAGGCTTACTTTATATTCTTTGTATACATAGACATATATCCTTTAAGTTCGCTTACAGGAAACGTTTTCGAGTACGCAGAAATGCGGGCAATGGTCAGAAAAACATGTGATTTGGAGAAACGCGCGTACTGATAAAATATTTATAAATTCCATCCATGGATCATTATTATTATTACCATATACATGTAGGTAAACACACACGTACACAAACACACATTCTGATTTTTACTTACTTGAAACCTTCCTCTGGGGAAAGAGCTGGTTTCTAACAAAGATATAAAGCCCCTTTATAGGAATTTAGATAAAATAAAACAATGTCACGTTTTAGACTTGAGAAATGTTGCATATTTTTAATGTTTTACTTACAGACTCCATTTGATATGTGCGAATTAGCCGGTTGTTACCTTTTTTTTTTCATTTTTGAAGAACCCAGCTTATCTAGATTATCATTTAGGCGTTTACTCACAAAACCAAATGCACTATTTATAATTGGTATAAACGTGACTTTCTAATCAAAGCATTAAAGTTGGACGTTTCTATGCAGTTGATCGTGCTTATCCGACCTGTTATGTTTGCACTTAATAGAAGTTTTGATTAGGTTGTTCCGCCAATGTTCCTAGTGCTGATGTTTGTGTATAGATTCAATAACAGGGGAATACTCTGTATTCATTTCAAGACAGTCTTATTTCCGATTGGCATTTTATATTGTTTTAGCAACAACATTGTGCAGCAACTGGAGTTAGTACCCTGATGACACTTGTGGGCAGCCGTTGTTGGATGGTATAATTTCTATTAATACCATTTCTGATTATACCTTTTCGTAGTAGATATATTCTGGTTACGTATCCTCACATTTCTGTTCAGCATTGCGATGTGAATAGAGTGCATTCCAGTCAATGCAACTTTGTTCGATATAATCGTCAATTAAAAAGTGTGCTGCAACATGGCTTCAGTTAAAGACTGAAACCATTAAAAGAAAAATCAACATACAGAATTAGAAATCCTTCAATACAAAAATATATGTATTGCAGTTATAATTGAAGTGTATCATTATGCTCTGAAGGCATTAGAAATGGTATAGAGTGATAGAAGTCCTCCTTTTAATAACTTTACATTAAGGCATTCTTTGTGTACATTCGTAGGCCTTCCGTAACGCTGATAAATCGAATATGCACATTAGACTTAAACGCAAGTTTTTCATTGGAAATATCAACCGTTGATGGACATCCCAGCATAAATTGTTCCATTGCCTCGGGAGAGTTTACACAGGTCATCCGAGCCAACGGGAGTGTTTCTATCTGCGCCTTCGACAACATGAAAGGTTTTAAGAAAGGAGTTTGTACCACATACCGCGAAACTTGCTTTAAATGTGGGCTGCTAGAAGACGGTGCTTAGTGTGTTGCAACACTAGCGGAGGCAGCTATATGGCGATGAGCAAGAAGACTCCGAGAGCGCTTTGTGGTGTTATTGCAAACATGCGAGCTCAGTGATCCTGTATCTCTGTCGGAGAAATATAAAATAGACCTTTCTGAAGACTTCAAACACCATGGACAACTGCTGCTTCCTGGCTTGGACGTAGGTCTTAGCGACGAATTCTACAACAGAGCTCTCGTTGACATTGAAGTTAGAATTTTATCTGCCGGCGGAAATGAACTTCCATCTTATGGGCTACCGAAAGTCCATCGAACGGGTTCACACACGCTTTCAACAGACATCTTTCAGGAAATATCATATGACGTTAATCCCCATGAACGACACATCAACGAAAATGAGCCAAAGTTGTTGCAAGAGCAGCAGCGGGCTTACAACATCGCTGTTGATTCCATTCGGGATCACAAAGGAGGCATTTTCTTTTTTGGATGTCCCAGCAGGAACATGTAAAACATTCGTTACGAGGCTCTTTTTTGGAAAAGTAAGGCAACAGAAAGGGATCGCTTTGGCTGTGGCTTCTTCTGGGATTGCTGCAACTCTACTACCCGGGGGTAGGAGTGCTCATTCCACTTTTAAATTTCCATTTAATACGACTACGTCTGACTCTGCATCTTGCGATAAGAGCAAGGTTTCGGACAAAGCAGAAGTCTTGAGAAGGTTCCAGCTCATTGTGTGGGATGAATGGCCCATAAAGCATCCCTCGGGCCCCTACATAAGACTCTGCAAGATATCAGGGACTGCCACCGTCTAATGGTAGGGTTATCTCCCCTGCTATCTGGTGATTTTAGGCAAACTCTTCCAGGTATTCCCGAAGACACCAGGGAGGACGCTGTGGAAGCTTGCATTAAGTCCTCTCACCTGTGGCAGCAGGTAATAATGTTCTCCCTTAAAACCAACATGCGAGCTCAGCCAGCGACCGCTCGTCAGTCGATTTTTCCAAAGACCTAACAGTTGCCGACGGCAATGCGCCTTTGGATGCAGTTGGAGAAATGATAGTCTCATAAGTATGCACAGTTGTCTACACTGTTGACGATCTCATGGCTGCTGATTTCCCCATTCTACCGAAAAATTACAAAGACGTAAGTTGGTTGTGCGATAGGGCCATACTAGCACCGAAAAACAACTTTGTGACGAAACTCAATGAAGATTCGTTGCCGTGCCTTCCTGGAATTCTTCATACCTACAATTCCAGAAGAGGTTGTTAATTTTCCAACAGAATTCCTCAATTCCTTCAAACCCCTCACACAACCAACTCATACATTGTGCTTCAAACCTGGAGCTCCAGTGATGCTGCTGAGGAATCTGGAGCCACCAACGTTCTGCATACAACAGAACGCAGTTAGTGATGAAAACCTGCTGCCGTATGTCATTGAGGCTACGATTCTCGCGGAATGTCGCATGAGAGAGGATGTGTTCATACCTGGAATACCTCTTACTCCATCAGGCAAGGAATTTCCCTGTCCGCTGCGCCGACTTCAGTTTCCTCTTCGACTATGCTTCGCCATATCAATCAATAAGTCCCAAGGCCTCCATTTAGGCGAAACATGTCTCTCTCATTGCCAGTTATATGTTGGATTCTCCAGAGCTCGAAAGAAACAAAATCTATTCGCACTTGCCCCTAATGGCAAAGCGAAAATGTGGTCTACAGAGAGGTGTTGTAGGGGCATCACGCGCCAACTACTTTCAAATTTCAAATTTGTGAACATCAGTTCAACTTTGCAGACCTGGTATGTGGTATGTGAGTGCTACTGTAGTCATGCTTTCAAAGTTACTAACTTTCCTCAACCTTGTTTCTTTTCCTTTGTCCAACCTAAGTTTGCATCATCTGTTTTGTCAGAGTTTCACATTCCACAAAAACAACTCCGTTGCTTTTGGTGTAAACGAAAAAGGGCCATTTTCAGGGCCACTTTACATATGATTGTTAAACCACCTGAGAACGCATTAAAGCCCTTTTCAGGGCTTCCTATCAAATTGTTACCGCCATGAGAACGACAAAAAAGCCCTTCTCAGGGCTACTTCAACCGTGATTGTTGCACCATCTGAGAACACATTAAAGTCCTTCTCAAGATTCGTATCAAACTGTTACCGCTTGGCTTCAGCGGTTCCCGGGGACCAGTCTTGTTACAATTTGTAACAATTTTGCTACAAAAAGCGACAATTTTACTCAAATTTAGCGTTAACGTTATTTATGACATCATTCTGCGAAACATCCTGGTAACAAAGGAGTTCAGGCGGCTCATAACGGCCCCAATCAGCGTCCAAGTCTCGCAAATGTAGAGTAAACCGGGGAGGACCAGAGACCTGAAGACCTGAAGACCCGAACCTTTCTCATGCTCAGATATCATTAACGCCAGACACCTTTGCCCCGTGAGTCCAGAGCGGCACCAGCCTGTCCAAGTCCTTTTAAGACTTTGGACACGCAGATGATACTACTAAGGATCATACTGCCGAAATGAGTAAAGCGGTCAACATCTTCGACATTCTCAACTGCAACGGACTGACGAGATGGAATCCCTAGGAAGTCAACTAAGGAGCAGTTCTTCATGTTGGCCCAAGAAACTCTAAATCTCACTGGTTCTAATCTTTTGTTTCAGTGAATGTAGTGTACTCCTTAACACATACAGAAACTCAATAAGAATAACCGTATGATCAACAAAGGCCGGGTCAGTAAACCTGGTTTCATCAATGAGCGTTCCAAAACTCAAGTTATATGATGTAACTGATGCCTGCAAATTAATCAAAGTCGTATATATTAATTTTAAAACGAAATCATGAAGTGATTGCAATCTACGCGTAGATCTTTTCAAAAGTGTAATAGAATCTATAATCCTGTAAAAATTATGGAATATTTTATCTGAATTTCTGAGATAAGGAATACAATTATTATACAATGATAAAAGGCCGCTAGCTGGCAGAATCGTTAGCATGGCGGACACAATGCTTTGCAGCAGTTCGCCCTTTACTACGCTCTGAGTTCAAATTCTACCGATGTCGACTTTACCTTTTATTCTTTCGGGGTCGATAAATAAGGCGCCAGTGTTTCACTAGGGTCGATGTAATCGAGTATCCCCCCCCCCTTCCCCACAAATTTCGGGTCTTGCTCGTTTAGTAGAAAGGATTATTATACAATGATATTAATTGACTAAAATGTCCTTGTCATTTTGATTACAGTCAGAATCGTTGTACCCTCCGAGCTTTTCCAGGTGTCTGTTGTGTTTCTTAACGTTTCTGGTATGTCGAGCGGAATGCTCTATTTAGCCCAAGAGGTAAGATTGTTCTCATTCTGCTTTTCATATTTAGGGCTTTTCCCTTCTTAGTATTCATCTAAGTATGGTGTCGCTTGTTCATTCTGCTTGAACTGGAGTTTATTTTGCTTGAGTGACCCAATGGATTAACCCAGGTCCACTAATTATAATATTGCACTTAGCATGTGACCAATACTTATTGCCACTCACATTGTCCTGCCGGATGGTTATCCAATAGAAATTAAAAAGTTCAACATTTGCTTTTTATGCTCATAGATGTCTTTCTAAAATAACGGTTCCCATATGGTGCTCTTCGGTACTCTAGGCCTAAGAAGAATGCTATCACATTGCAGCTTATGCGCTGGATTTTCTTATCGTCCTATTTTCAAGTGTTAATTCTTCCGTCATCTTGACTTTGCTCTACATAGGTTACTGACTTCCAGTTTCCTTCAGAAATTATCATTTAATTTTGTGGTCTTTCTTTAAGAAAGAAGTCCCTGGACATGAACAATAAACTCCTCAATAGATCTAGCTTAGACATAAGCACTTTATAGGAACTTTTACTTCAGAATGAAAGAACAATTAACTTATGACCTAAAAATTAGATTTAGAACTCCTAATTTCCATTACATAATTGTTTTCACCTTGCTTGCTTGCTGCTTCTTGCTCTTGTTTGATGAGGTTAGGGTCATCACAGGTTAGTGGTTCAGTAAATATCATGCGTAGAGCCGACCAGGTCTACCAAGGTTCTTTGTGGTTGGCGGCCTCGTGCCTCCCCTCTGCATCCTGATTGCCTTAAAGAGTTGATAGCTGTTAAATGTAGTGGTCGAGCAAATAAACGTGAGTTCCGTTCCTGTTTCGGACAAACATTATACGCTTTGCTTCAAGAGGAACGAGCAAGCGACATCACTTGTAATAGAAATAACTAATGGAAGAAAATTATTGAAATGGATATCAAAATGAGGGTACTCTAGATTTAATTTAGGGCTCGGGCTAGAAGTTCAGTAAATATCACGAGACACGACGGGATCCGAAAAGGACTGAAGGGCAAAACGACCGAAGCGTTCTGACTGTAACAACCAGGATTAGGGCGCTCGTGTCAATATTTCAGAGTTTATTCATAGGCAGAAAATAATTATAAACTGGAAATAACTATGCAACGTTCATAAACAAGATGTGTGGATCAATCTACCTAGAAATCTTCTGAGTGGTCAACATAATAAAACATATCTTATCATCACACAAAAGGTAATTCTTTTCAATGAATGGACATAAAAATGATGCTTTAAAGATGTATGAATTTAAAATATTACATCTCAACAGATGACAATATTCGTTCAATAGAAATTAGAACAACACGTTAGTGAGATAATGTAAAATTTTATTGATTTTATATTTTATTTGATAACATAAAATACTTTACTTTGAAACATTCTCTTGTTGATGGATATAATTGATGGATAATTACAGCTGTTCTTTCTCTAAAGACATTTTCCTAATGATACTTGCCTATAAAACCTATAAATACCACACTCACTCTAACTCTAGCATCAGTTCAGTTATTCTACACCAGTAACTAAACATCTAGTGCCACCATGCTGTCTCTCTGTTGCCTTCTTTTTGCGATTGCTTCAGTTTCTACTGGTAAATCATGTCTCCCGACCGGGTGATTCTTTATGTTCAGACTTCTCAAAACTCGTCTCCATACCGACTGATATCGTTATTAATACTTGTATAAGTAAATTCTACATATATTCTTAAATCGTTAATTTAATGTGAATAGTGAGTTTGGAACTGATTTTTTTTCATCTAATTGCTGCTTATTCAATTACAACCATACAAAATACAGCGATAGATATATCGTAGACATTCAACAATAATTCATCTACAAATATGTATTTGTATAAATGTATATTTATTTGCGTTGGTGATTTTCTTTCAGGAAAAGAAACGCAGATCGTCGGTGGATCTCAAGCACGAAACTGTGAATTTCCATCTATTGTCCATCTCCAAATATTTAACCAACCCACAGATGACAGGATTAGTGTATGTGGAGGTACTTTGATTGATCCTACACATGTATTGACAGCGGCTCATTGTCTGTAAGTATATATGCAGTATATACATAAGTGTATATACAGTACATGTAGACGTCTTCACACTATCATATTACATCGCTTAATGACTATGAAGAAAGTTTAGATACCATGCTTGTATAATATAAACGTTGAAAAGAATTACTTGGTGTAAATACCAGCATGTATACTGGCTTTAATATCAGATTAAAATTTACATTGAATTTTATGTTTCCAACAAACATACGATATATCGTCTTTCATTCTAAAGTCGCGGAAGTATTTACTTAAAGAACATATTTAGTTTTCAACTAAAGACTATTAAGTCAAATTAATACAAAACTTGAAACTTCAAACATTCTTCCATTACTGTGTGTATTAATTATTCATTTTAATTTCTGTATGTCTAATATCATTCTGATCAACAACACCTGTAGAATTATATTTTCGGAAACACATACTATTGCGATATCTAAATGAACTGCAATGTTTAATGAATCTTTTGGACAAAGTCGATTTCCTCGACCCTGTTGATCAACAGGCTCTTATTTTATTCACAAGAAAGGCAAGAACCAACATTAGTCAATTGAGACTCATTTAACAATACTATAAAGAACAGACAAATATTTTAATGTCCAAGAGAAGAATTTCAAGTGCATGACGATATAAAATTACTCTCTGCTAAAGATTTGCTATATTTGATTTGATTTTAGAGAAGGACATGTCAGAAGGGTGAAAGTAAATATTGGTTCCAACAACAAGTGGGCTCCTGGTCCCCAGTCAACAACTGCCAGTCAAATTGTGAAACATGGCGGATACGTACATACTAAATTACTGATCAGTGAGTATTACAATTAACATGTCTTCATACACCTTATAAATTCTTTCTTTCCTCTCACCTTTTATTAGTAAATATCAGTGTTTCCACACCTGCAATATAGTATCAATATACGATAGCCATTGTTTTTGTGGTTTCACTTCAGTGTTTCTGTGAGGAGTGTTTAAACACTAAAATGTCACCATCGTTATTTATCACGGATGCCATTGTTCAGTCATTCTAGATTTATTTGAAACAATTGAAATTGTGTGTAAGAGACTATCCAGATTACATTTCCTCACTAGCTGGGGCTACTAGTATTGGTGTAGCATTTAGTAAGGATGATGTTGATCATAATGATGATGATTACGATGCTGCTGCTGCTGCTGCTGCTGATGATGATTTCTATCATATCTGAACACATGTAACTTGCCCCTCTCATTTTAACCTATTTTGTTCATAATCTTATACCTATCTATCTATCTATCTATCTATCTATCTACATATACACCATGTATTTCTGTATATATCTTCATCTCTAATATATGCATGACTAGCTGACATGTATGTCATTCTTATACGTGTTTTTCCCTGAAAGAAAACGACATTGCGGGACGAGTCGGTTTATCAGCCGAGTCTAACGTGAATATTGTCGCGCCTCCTTCCTTGAAACGGGAGGGAAGAGCCATTTTCATCGTACTTGTGGCTACGGCGAAAGAATGTGTATGGTGGACGCATCTGAAAGGTCTAGAGACAAACACTTTCCTCTCTCGTGAATCTCTCATCAACTTTTTCAAGTATCACTTGAAGAGGAATGTATGAGTAGAGAGCTCTGTCTACTGAATGCTTCAAGAAAAGATGGGTGAATGTAGCAAGGATGGCACGTGTGAATGACGGAGCCACCTTGAGCATAACCCTATGAACCAGATGGTAAAAATAAAGTCACTTACTGTAATGTGTTTTTCTGCATGATATTATTGGCCAAGGTTACCGTGGTCTTTTCCGTAGGCTTTTCTTCACACGGATAAACCTAATTTGTTTCCCCCTTTACGCTTTACATCATAACATTTGTGTGATACACGATCTGTGTTGATTGTTTATTTTCTTTTCTTCTTTTTTTTTTACGATCCATTTTGATCGAAAATCTACCCCACCCTTTATTTTCCTTCCTTCTCCTCCCCACAGAGAAAAGCTCTACTTTGTAACTTGTCCCCTCTGTGTTCAGCCCTGTGTGGCTAATAATGAAACATATCTATCTAACTAACTCACTAACTATTTGTCTACATATGTTTGTATGCATATATATGAGTGTGTTGTTTGTGTGTGTGTGTTTATTATGTATATATATATATATATATATATATATATATATATATATATATATATATATATATATATATATATAGAGAGAGAGAGAGAGAGAGAGAGAGAGAGAGAGGCAGACAGATAGACAAGCAGCAAACACATAGAGAGACAGGCAGGCACACAGACAAACAGACAGATGGATAGATAAATAGATAGATAGATAGATAGATAGATACATAGATAGATAATTTTTATAGTCATCATATATATTTTTGTCTATATTAAGCATATGTCTACTGCGTGTATAGACACCATGTATTTCTGTATATATCTTCATCTCTAATATATGCATGACTAACTGACATCTATGTCATTCTTATACGTGTTTTTCCCCTAAAAGAAAACGACATTGCCATATTGACTTTGAACCATGCGGTCCATGAAGATGGATGTGTCCAATTTGCAACTATGGCCGAACCACAAGAAACATTTGATGGAAAAAGATGTATCGCTGCTGGATGGGGAGATTTCCAATGTAAGTAACCACGAAAATTTATCAAGTGTTCATGTAATCTCAATGTAATCATCGCTGATAGATATTAATCAGTAATGAATTTGTTCTCCTTTCAGTCGAAGGAAATAGCCCTAACGAATTATATAAAGTGGCCCTTCGAGCTATTCCTCATGATGTTTGTAAAGACAAATCTAGGATGCAAATTGCTGACGGAGTTCTTTGTGCCGGAGATTTCGTAGAAGGTGGACCGTCTACTTGTCAGGTATATAGTATTGATATTATAGTATATACCTATTGTAATATCTAATTGATACGTCTCTCTGAATGATAAATACTAATATATACTAAGATGTCGGGAGTGTACGTTTTAGATCACGCTCGTTTGAGTGTGTTTGCATTAATGCAAGGATATAGGCTCCAGAAAGCTTTGCAGTTTTGAAGAGAAAACTCTTTATACTTACAAGTAAATTATCCTAGTGAATATATTGAGCAAATAATTAATTTTGTGTAATAATCTTTGAATATGATAAACTTTATTCAATGTCGATAAATTCCAGCAACTTTGATATTATATCGTTTGTAATTTTGCAGGGTGACTCTGGTGGTCCACTCTATTGTCGAGGCTCAAGGGGTAAAATGGTCTTGGCAGGTGTCACATCTTTTGGACATCGTTGTGATACAGAAGTCAGTGCTTTCACTGATGTCGGATATTTCCGAAACTGGATCGGCAGTCATTTGTAAGATGTGATTTGATGAGGAGCCCTTTTACTGAAAGAACGACAACAGAATATTCTCCAAAATGTATTAACAAATAAATATGTAAAATGATTTATCTGGTTGTCGTTGTTCTGTTACATAAGAGTGTTAAATTATTTCACTATGTGTAGTTTTGTGGTTGATACTTCCGTAGAGTATTTCTTTACGTTAGATTGGAGTTTGTATTTCTTTTCTGTTGCAATTCTATATTACTAGAAATGACAGTGAAATATATTTCACCTTATTAACTTAGAGATTATAAACATCAGTTAGTAGAGTAACCTCAGTTACTAATTCGCAGATGGTTGATATTTTGATTGTTCATATTTCAAAGGGAAAACGGAACTACTCGGGAGGATGCTGCAACCGGAGATATAACAAAATATTACGTGTACGATCCATAAACGTCACCTTACACTCTTTGTTTCATGTTGCTCGATTTTCTGAGTGGGATCTTGTGTATAGTGTTCTCTTCTCTGAGGACCCGGCAAGGGTGACAGTTCGTGCTGGTCGGTCACAGCCCCATAGTCACGAAGGATGAGAAGGCATTTCTCAGAGATGGAGACTAACTGGGACACTACTTGTAGGGTTGCGTTGGACGACCTGAACAAATGCCGACAAGTGGTGGATACAGCGACGCGCCGCAACGGTGCATGTCGCCAAAATCGACCTAACAGGTTACAACGACCCTACTATCGGTCCTTGTGTATATTGCGATACATTTCACATTTTCATTCTATACCTGTTATATTTCATGTTGCAACTGTTATTGTTACAAAAAAGCGAATGTTGTAACTCTAGATTTATATAATACTAGTGGAAGGAGCCGGCGTTGCTCGGATTCAAGTACTAAAACGTTTTTCATACTTAGTAAATTTCCTATGCCATAAATAATGTTAACGCCAAATTGTAGCAAAATTGGTCGCTTATTGTAACAAAATTCTAACAAAATTGTCACAAATTGTAACGAAACTGGTCCCCGTGTACCGATGATTCCAAGCGGTAACATTTTGATACGAATCTTGAGAAGGGCTTTAATATGTTCTCAGACGGTGTAACAACCACGGGTGAAGTAACCCTGAAAAGGGCATTTTTGTCGTTCTAATAGCGGTAACAATTTGATAAGAAGTCTTTAAAAGGGTTGTAATTCGTTCTCAGGTGGTGTAACAATCATATGTAAAGTGGCCCTGAAAAGGGCCTTTTTTTCGTTTACATCGAAAACAACGGAGTTGCTTTTGTGAAATGTGAAATTCTAAGAAAACAGATGCTGCAAACCTAGGTTGGACAAAGGAAAAGAAACATGGTTGAGAAAAGTTAGTAACTTTGAAAGCGTGACTGCAGTAGCGCTCACTTACCGCATGCCAGGTCTGCAAAGTAACCCTGTGTAGTGGAGGCACACAGGTTCACTAATTTGAAAGTAGTTGGCGCGTGATGTGCCTACAATACTCCTCTGTATTTATCGTTTTGTCATTTATAGTAAGTCCCTAGCAGTGTCATATTTCAGAGTGTCGTCTAGGATTATATCCAAGTACCTGTCCAAATAAGTCCCTCTAAGATCCGTTGCTGGTGGTAAATTCAATCGTGGTTTCTTCTCGATGTCCCCAGGGCTTTTCCATTCTTCATGTGTAGTGAGTATGTTTAACAGAGAGGCCTTGCTGAATATAGGTCAATACTCCAGGATTAGACTCCTTGTTTGGCTACAATTTCTCTCTAGTTGCTTTGTTATTGAATCCATACACAAACATCAGCACTAGGAATATTGGCGGAACAACCCAATCAAAACTTCTATTAAGTGCAAACATAACAGGTCGGATAAGCACGATCAACTGCATAGAAACGTCCAACTTTTATGCTTTGATTAGAAAGTCACGTTTATACCAATAATAAATAGTGCATTTGGTTTTGTGAGTAAATGCCTAAATGATAATCTAGATAAGCTGGGTTCTTCGAAAAAGAAAAAGAAAAAGGTAACAACCGGCTAATTCGCACATATCAAATAGAGTCTGTAAGTAAAACATTAAAAATATGCAACATTTCTCAAGTCTAAAACGTGACATTGTTTTATTTTATCTAAATTCCTATAAAGGGGCTTTATATCTTTGTTAGAAACCAGCTCTTTCCCCAGAGGAAGGTTTCAAGTAATTAAAAATCAGAATGTGTGTTTGTGTACGTGTGTGTTTACCTACATGTATATAGTAATAATAATAATGATCCATGGATGGAATTTATAAATATTTTATCACTACGCGCGTTTCCACAAATCACATGTTTTTTTTCTGACCATTACCCACATTCTTGCGTACTCGAAAGCGTTTCCTGTAAACGAACTTAAAGGATATATGTCTATGTGTACATACTATATAAAGTAAGTCTGGAGATATGAGATGAATATATTTATTTCACCAGTTGATGTCTATAAGTTGACGGCCGTTTTGCAACCAGCATTAGCTAATTTGGGGATGTTGAATCGAAATCTAGCATCAGATTTAGTCTATTACATCAGAATTTTGAGTTATAAAATGATTTACTTTTGCTAGAAACAATTCTTTAATGCTCATAAAAGAAGAATGAAACATACGTAGATGCAATTTTTAATAGTATTTTTTTTTACAATTTAATAAATCGAAGCAAAGTTGTGGGAGTAAATGCTTATTAGCGTGTAAGAATTAAAATTGGTGTTAACAAAATATGAATATAAAATCTCTGTTCATTACGGTCATTCCTTCTGATCATCTTATTACTGCAAAAACTTCCTCTTTTCTGACAACTTCCTGTGCACAGTTTCTTGAATGTCTTTCATCAAGCTCCAGCAGTAATCTGCCATCATGTTTGAGTCCCATTGGCCTTGGTAGCGTTCTTCTATTACTCGTACGTATTGATGAACGCGTTCAACGTGTTCTTCGCTAACAGCACCCTGGTTTTCAAGAAACTCACCCAAGTGACTGTAAATAGTGCAATTTAATTCTCGTTTTTTATCCAAGTGCTTGCAACCTCCAGAACAGCTTCTCCGCAATCTTTTGTTAGCTGCCAGCTTTCTTGTTCCCAAGGAAATTCTGCACCACATCAGAGAAGGCATTCCAAGCGCTAACCTCCTCTGCACTCATTATTGTTACTAAATTTGGATCTCTGATGGGTGTTCTTATTTGAAATTCACAAAATATTCTTGCCTTCCTTCTCGTCACTGAGATTTGGAAAGATTGTACATATATATCTGAAGTATTCTCCACTGAGATCAAGAAATTTGATGAATTGCTTCATCATACCAATTGTCAGCACAGGTAGTGCAAATTTTGTGCGGGGCCCAGTTTTTGTCCTGGTCATTAAGTGTTACTTTAAACTAACCAAGATACACTTCTTCACAAATTTATTAATGTTGCGCCTTTGAGCCTGTGGAGTGAAGTTTTCATAGATACAATGGGAGATATCGAAGTCATTATAGCACGTC
Source organism: Octopus bimaculoides (assembly GCF_046866305.1). Lineage (NCBI taxonomy): Eukaryota > Metazoa > Mollusca > Cephalopoda > Octopoda > Octopodidae > Octopus > Octopus bimaculoides. The sequence continues at coordinate 18,488,252 of NC_142933.1, forward strand.
CTTCTTTTTGATACTGAATCCATAACTAGATCACAGTGGTTTAGTTGACACCTGAATAGAAAAGGAAGGGCTTTAAATCAAAACTCAGCTTGAACATATTTCAAAATTAGCATGACAATCCAGCCAAAATTCCTGCAAATAGCAGTGTATAGTTAACTTTTGATATGCTCCAAGTAAATATAGGTATATACCGATGGCACAAAAATGCGATACAAAAGTGCAAATCTGAGGTCCGTTTTGGAATCAGCATCTGAAAATTAGTCTAAAACAGGTCTAAGATTTCAGGCCAGAAACTAAAAGTTTATTTTGTTTACTAGTGTTATATAGTTTATCACATTGAACGGCGATGTTTGTCTCTATTTTGGATTAAAACACGAAAAATCACGTAAATTTACGATGAAAACCACGCGAGATTTTTCGATAAACAATGACAAGATATCACGTGGATCAACTTTCGGATGATCATCTCTCTTGGTTCCACTTAAGGAAAAATTCGATTCCTTCGAATTTTTCTCACACATATAGTTACACACACACACACTTGCATTTATATTTTATAATTCTATAATTTCTGCACTTAATAGTTCATATTTACTTGTATGAGCACCTGGTCCACAAATTTCATATGTTTTTCACATGGTTTCACGTCAAAAACGTTTTTACCTTGTTATAATTATGTATATTATGAGTTTGTATATATTTTATAAGTTTATGTGTATATTCATGAATTAGTATATATATATGTTTTCAGTCAATGGATCATGTTGTGTTTTGACAAATAATGACATTCAAGAGCTCTGTTAAGAACTTCTACAGCATTCACCGTATTTCCTTGACATAACGCCTTCTGGTCATCACATTTTGTGATCGTTATCCAACAGTCTGGGCGACGTTTCGTTCAACAACGACGTGGAACTGGAAACATGACTCGATGAATTTTTCGCATCAAGACTCGGTGAATTTAGCGTCAAGGTCTCGACGTGCTACTCAACAATGAAACCGTGGACAACGAAGAAGAAAATATTAATGACTGATTCTTTAGAAACTGTTGATAAAAAATAAGTTTTAAATAACTGAGTAAAAAACGAAAACATTTATCTGGCAACCCAATATAATTTCATGAACGTCCTTATCATTGTGATTATACTTACAACATTTTGATCGTTGTATCTTCCGAACTTTCCCAGTTCGTAACGTTCTTGAAATAGCGTGTTGAACCCCTTTTTAAGCCCAAGGAAGAAGATTGTTTCAATTCCCCTTTTCATATTTAGGGATTTTCGTCACTTACTATTCTCGTAATTGTGATGTCGCTTGTTCATTCTACTTGAACTAGAGTTTATTGTGCTTGAGTGACCCAAGGAGTTAACTCAGACCCATTAACTTATAATACAACGCTTAATATTTCATCAACGCTTATAGCGAGTCATATTGTGACACAGAATATTTACCCAATGGGAATTAGGTGCAATCCTTGCTTTTATTGATCATAAGTTTCCTTCTAAAACAAAGGCTCCCACATGGTATTCATCACTAACCATGTCTTACGAGCAAACTATCTCATTGCAGCATATGCACTTCTAGTCATCGTATCTTGAAGTGTTGTTCATTATCTTTTATCTTGACTTTGTTCTACAAGGGTTGCTGACTTCAATTTACTTTCACAATTGATCAATTATGATTGGTTTTTCAGGTCTCTCCAGAGAATGTAACATAACATTACTACAACTAATTTACACACAGCTATTGGTCGTGGTATTCTCTCCTTAGCATCAATTTAAACACTTTATACGAACCGTTAAATTAGAGTGAAAGAAAATTTAACTTATGATCATACAATTTAGATTTAAGACTCCCCTTTCTGCTACACAATTGCCTTACAGAAAAACGGGACAATGAATATAAGCGTTGATAATATGTAAAGTGATATGGTTGCTCAGATGTGAGTGAGTTCTAGAGGGACAAAAAGGGAACCACATGTAAGATGTGTAAGGAATGGAAGAACAGGTCTGATATAGATATTGAAATGAGGATAATCCATAGCCGTGGTTTTAATTGAGGGTTCGGTGCAGAGTACATAGAAGAGCGCGGAATACGACAGGAGGCCAAAAGCACAAAAGAGTACAACAGCTGAAATGTTCTAACTGTAAGAACCAAGATGACGGCACAGATACTAGAGGCGTAAAATTTATATGCTGCACAAAGATGCATCACTGATATGGCTCTGAAATTCCATTTATTACCAAAATAAGGGCAACTTTAAGGTTTAGATACAGAGATCTTTTTTATATATATAAAGAAAGCTTGTGTTATTATAATGAACATAGAAATACCATTTTCGTTATGTAATATCGGGAAGAATACAAAAAGTGTAGCATTCTTGATAGCAATAGGTTCGTGAGGTATTGCGTAGTCTGGGCGTGGAGTCTCCAGAAGAAGCGGGACTGGGAGTGTCTTATGATGTTATCAGCCTCATGTATGCAAACTTGGTCAAGGGATACACTTCGAAGCTTGGTGGATAGCGTCTGATTTTCCAATCTTGCATGAGTTGGAAGACTTTGTTGAGGCAAAACATTCATGTTGCCAACCCTCACCTGCTTTTTAAGTAAGATCATATTTCACCAAGACCTGTGTGTGTCCCTGCTGAGAGTGAGATGTGGCAAAAAACCGAAAGTAGCACTGAGAGAACACAAATTCAATACACTGACAATTAATACGATTATGCTTCTGAAATGTTAATAGAAACAAGATGATATCGAATATTCTTAGATTTCAAAATATAATTTTGTTATACTTCTGGTTGCAGAATCCTGCAGATGGGTTCCGTTTTGTATTTCAAATATGAACAATCAAAATATCAACCATTTGGGAATTAGTAAATGAGGATAATCTGCTAACTACTATTATAATCTCTAAGAGATACAAACTTACTCTACGGAAGTATCAACCACAAAACTACAAATAGTGAAATAACTGAACACACTTATGTAACATTAGAACAACGACAATCAGATAAATCATTTTATATATTTATTGTTTAGTTAATACATTGTGGAGAGCATTTTGCTGACGTTCCTTCGATAACAGACATCATCAAAGTACATCTTACAAATGACTGTCGATCCAGTTTCGGAAATATCCGACAGCAGAGAAAGCACTGACTTTTGTATCACAATTATGTCCAAAGGATGTGACACCTGCCAAGACCATTTTACCCTTTGAGCCTCGACAATAGAGTGGACCACCAGAGTCACCCTGCAAAATTACAAACGATATAATATTAAAGTTGCTGGAATTAATAGACATTGAATAAAGTTTATCATATTCAAAGATTATTTCAAAAAATTAATTATTTGCTCAATATATTCAGTAGGATAATTTACTTGTAAAGATAAACAATTTTCTTTTCGAAACTGCAAAGCTTTCTGGAGCCTATATCCTTGCATTAATGCAAACACACGCAAACGAGCGTGATCTAAAACGTACACTCCCGACATCTTAGTATATATTAGTATTTATCATTCAGAGAGACGTATCAATTAGATATTACAATAGGTATATACTATAATATCAATACTATATACCTGACATGTAGACTTTCCACTTTGTACGAAATCTCCGGCACAAAGAACTCCGTCAGCAATTCGCATCCCAGATCTGTTTTTACAAATATCATGAGGAATAACTGGAAGGGCCACTTTAAATAATTCGTTAGGGCTATTTCCTTCGACTGAAAGGAGAACAAATTCATTAATGATTAATATCTATCAGCGATGATTACATTGGGATTACATGAACACTTGATAAATTTTCGTGGTTACTTACATTGCAAATTTCCCCATCCAGCAGCGATACATCTTTTTCTATCAAATTTTTCTTGTGGTTCGGCCATAGTTGCAAATTGGACACATCCATCTTCATGGACCGCATGGTTCAAAGTCAATATGGCAATGTCGTTTTCTTTCAGGGAAAAACACGTATAAGAATGACATAGATGTCAGTTAGTCATGCATATATTAGAGATGAAGAAATATACAGAAATACATGGTGTATATGTAGATAGATAGATAGATAGATAGATAGATAGATAGATAGATAGATAAATAGATAGATATAAGATGATGAGTAAAAGAAGAAGTTAAAATAAGAGGGACAAGTTATATGAATTCAAATATGATAGAAATACAAATATATTATGCATTCTATCACTATATGTGTAATATGTTTTTTATCTCGATGGTGATGTAGTGAAATAGAACCCTAAAAACCTTAACATTACAAACGAATTATTGTTGTCGTTGTTATCATCATCATCATCATCATCATCATCATCATCATCATCATCATCACATGAACATTATTATCAACATCATCCTTACTAAATGCTACACCAATACTAGTAGCCCCAGCTAGTGCGGAAATGTAATCTGGATAGTCTCTTACACACAATTTCAATTGTTTCAAATAAATCTAGAATGACTGAACAATGGCATCCGTGATAAATAACGATGGTGACATTTTAGTGTTTAAACATTCCTCACAGAAACACTGAAGTGAAACCACAAAAACAATGGCTATCGTATATTGATACTATATTGCAGGTGTGGAAACACTGATATTTACTAATAAAAGGTGAGAGGAAAGAAAGAATTTATAAGGTGTATGAAGACATTTTAATTGTAATACTCACTGATCAGTAATTTAGTATGTACGTATCCACCATGTTTCACAATTTGACTGGCAGTTGTTGACTGGGGACCAGGAGCCCACTTGTTGTTGGAACCAATATTTACTTTCACCCTTCTGACATGTCCTTCTCTAAAATCAAATCAAATATAGCAAATCTTTAGCAGAGAGTAATTTTATATCGTCATGCACTTGAAATTCTTCTCTTGGACATTAAAATGTTTGTCTGTTCTTTATAGTATTGTTAAATGAGTCTCAATTGATTAATGTTGGTTCTTGCCTTTCTTGTGAATAAAATAAGAGCCTGTTGATCAACAGGGTCGAGGAAATCGACTTTGTCCAAAAGATTCATTAAATATTGCAGTTCATTTAGATATCGGAATAGTATGTGTTTCCTAAAATATAATTCTACAGGTGTTGTTGATCAGAATGATATTAGACATTCAGAAATTAGAATGAATAATTAATACACACAGTAATGGAAGAATGTTTGAAGTTTCAAGTTTTGTATTAATTTGACTTAATAGTCTTTAGTTGAAAACTAAATATGTTCTTTAAGTAAATACTTCCGCGACTTTAGAATGAAAGACGATATATCGTATGTTTGTTGGAAACATAAAATTCAATGTAAATTTTAATCTGATATTAAAGCCAGTATACATGCTGGTATTTACACCAAGTAATTCTTTTCAACGTTTATATTATACAAGCATGGTATCTAAACTTTCTTCATAATCATTAAGCGATGTAATATGATAGTGTGAAGACGTCTATATGTACTGTATATACACTTATGTATATACTGCATATATACTTACAGACAATGAGCCGCTGTCAATACATGTGTAGGATCAATCAAAGTACCTCCACATACACTAATCCTGTCATCTGTGGGTTGGTTAAATATTTAGAGATGGACAATAGATGGAAATTCACAGTTTCGTGCTTGAGATCCACCGACGATCTGCGTTTCATGTCCTGAAAGAAAATCACCAACGCAAATAAATATACATTTATACAAATACATATTTGTAGATGAATTATTGTTGAATGTCTACGATATATCTATCGCTGTATTTTGTATGGTTGTAATTGAATAAGCAGCAATTAGATGAAAAAAATCAGTTCCAAACTCACTATTCACATTAAATTAACGATTTATGAATATATGTAGAATTTACTTATACAAGTATTAATAACGATATCAGTCGGTATGGAGACGAGTTTTGAGAAGTCTGAACATAAAGAATCACCCGGTCGGGAGACATGATTTACCAGCAGAAACTGAAGCAATCGCAAAAAGAAGGCAACAGAGAGACAGCATGGTGGCACTAGATGTTTAGTTACTGGTGTAGAATAACTGAACTGATGCTAGAGTTAGAGTGAGTGTGGTATTTATAGGTTTTATAGGCAAGTGTCATTAGGAAAACGTCTTTAGAGAAAGAACAGCTGTAATTATCCATCAATATTCAAACAATATAGAGCAGAACAAGAGCGAATATTTCAATGTAAAGTATTTCATGTTATCAAATAAAATATTAAATCAATAAAATTTTACATTATCTCACTAACGTGTTGTTCTAATTTCTATTGAACGAATATTGTTGTTTTGAAATGTAATATTTTAAATTCATATATCTTCAATGTAGTGTTTTTATGCGCATTCTTTGAAAACAATTACCTTTTGTGTGATAAGATATATTTTATTATGTTGTCTACTCGGATAATTTCTATGTAGATTGATCCATCTAAATTTTATGCCTCTGGTATCTGTGCCCTCATCTTGGTTTTTACAGTGAGAAAGTTTCAGCCGTTGTTCTATTATGTGCTTCTGGCCTCCTGTCGTATTCCGCGCTCTTCCCTGTGCTCCGAACCGAACCCTGAATTAAAACCCCGGCTATGAATTATCCTCATTTCAATAACTATATCAGACCTGTTCTTCCATTCCGTACACATCTTACATGTGGTTCCTTTTTCGTCCCTCTAGAACTCACTCACATCTGCGCAACCATATCACTTTACATATTATTATCAACGCTTATATTCATTGTCTCGTTTTTCTGTAAGTCAATTGTGTAGCAGAAATGGGAGACTGAAAATCTAAATAGTATGACCATAAGTTAAATTTTCTTTCATTCTTATCTAAAGGTTCATATAAAGTGTTTAACTTAATGTTAAGTCTCCTGATGTGTTTATAAATAACGTTCAGAGAAATCTTTTTTTAGTACAAAACCCAAAGGGAGAATACCACGACCAATAGCTGTGTGTAAATTAGTTGAGGTAATGTTATGTTACATTCTCTGGAGAGATCTGAAAAACCAATCATAATTGATCAATTGTGAAAGTAAATTGAAGTCAGCAACCCTTGTAGAACAAAGTCGAGATAAGAGATAATGAACAATACTTCAAGATACGATGACTAGAAGTGCATATGCTGCAATGAGATAGTTTGCTCGTAAGACATGGTTAGTGATGAATACCATGTGGGAGCCTTTGTCTTAGAAGGAAACTTATGATTATTAAAAGCAAGGATTACACCTAATTCCCATTGGGTAAATATTCTGTGTCACAATATGACTCGCTATAAGCGTTGATGAAATATTAAGCGTTGTATTATAAGTTAATGGGTCTGAGTTAACTCCTTGGGTCACTCAAGCACAATAAACTCTAGTTCAAGTAGAATGAACAAGCGACATCACAATTACGAGAATAGTAAGTGACGAAAAGCCCTAAATATGAAAAGCGGAATTGGAACAATCTTCCTCAGGCTTAATAAGGGGTTCGGCTCGCTATTCCTAGAACGTTATGAAATATTACATGCAAAATGTTGCAAATATAATCACAATGATGAGGACATTCATCAAATTATATTGGGTTGTCAGATAAATGTTTTCGTTTTTTATACAGTTATTTTAAAATAATATTTTCTCCTTTGTTGTCAACAGTTTCATTGTTGACTAGCTCGTCGAGGCCTTGACGTCGAGGCCTTAACGTCGAGGCCTTGACGTCGAGGCCTTGACGTCGAGGCCTTGACGACAACCAGAAGGTGTTGTGAGGAAAACACGGTGCATGCCGTAGAAGTTCTTAACAGAGCTCTTGAATGGCATTATTTGTCAAAACACCATATGATCCATTGACTGAAAACATATATATATACTAATTCATGAATATACACATAATGTCATAAAATATAAAAAAAACTGATAATATACAAAATTATAACAAGGTAAAAACGTTTTTGACGCGAAGCCATGTGATAAACATATGAAATTTGTGGACCAGGTGCTCATACATGTAAATATGAACTATTAAGTGTAGAAATTATAGAATATAGGTGTATGAGTGGCAGTGTGGTAAGTAGCTTGCTTACGCGCCACTTGGTTCCGGGTTCAGTTCCACTGCGTGGCACCTTGGGCAAATGTTTTCTGCTATAGCGTCGGTCCGACAAAAGCCTTGTGAGTGGATTTGGTAGACGGAAGCTGAAAGAAGTCTGTCGTATATATGTGTGTGTGTGTGTGTGTGTGTCTGTGTTTCCCCCCCCCCCGCCCAACATCGCTTTACAACCGATGCTGGTGTGTTTACGTCCCCGTAACTTAGCGGTTCGGCCAAATAGAACGATAGAATAAGTACTAGGCTTACAAAGAATAAGTCCTGGGGTCGATTTGCTCGACTAAAGCGGTGCTCTAGCATGGCCACAGTGAAATGACTGAAACAAGTAAAAGAGTAAAAGAGTAATTATAAAATATAAATGCAGGTATATGGGTAAAAAAAATCCGAAGGAATCGAATTTTTCCTTAAGTGGAACCAAGAGAAATGATCATCCAAAAGTTGATCCATTTAATATCTTGTCTTTGTTTATCGAAAAATCTCACGTGATTTTAATCGTAATTTTGCCTGACTTTTCGTGTTTTAATCTAAAATGGAGACAAACATCGCTGTTCAATGTGATAGACAAAATAACACTAGTCAACAAAATAAACTTTTAGTTTCTGGCATAATAGCTTAGAGCTGTTTTAGACTAAATTTTGGATACTGATTCCAAAATGGACATCAAACTTGCACTATCGTATCTCACTTTTGTGCTATCTGTATATGCATTTATTTACTTGGAGCATACTAAAAGTTAACTTTACACTGCTTTTGGCGATAATTTTGGCTGGGTTGTCATACTAATTTTCAATATGTTCAAGCTGTTCTAGTGATTGCAAGCGCTTAGATGTAGAATGAGCATTAAATTGCACTACCTATAGTCACTTGGATGAGTTTCTTGAAAACCAGGGTGCTGTTAGCGAAGAACAAGGAGAACGCGTTCATCAAGACGTAAGAGTATTGGAAGAACGCTACCAAGGCCGATGGGACTCAAACATAATAAAATGATCAGAATGAATGAACATAATAAACGGGAACTTGGCATGACGATCAGTCGGACGCTGACACTCGTTGATGCTGCATCGAAGAGGCCAGGGAATAGAAGAAAGAAGACATACACCCAACACCAGAGCTGAAGACACGGTAGAGGAGTAGGGGCCGAAACCGGACGTGGTTCCTCCTGATGATGCCTTGAGCTAACTGGATCCTATAAAGGAGCTGTTGTGGTAGCAGACCACGAAACATGGTTGAAATTCCCCCTTCATATTTTGTTATCACCAGCCTTAATTCTCACTTGCTAATGCGCATTTACTCCCATAACTTTGTGTTTCGATTTATTAGATTAAAAAGAATACTATTTAAAATTGCATCTACGTATGTTTCATTCTTCTTTTATGAGCATTAAAGAATTGTTTCTAGCAAAAGTAAATCATTTTATAACTCAAAATTCTGATGTAATAGACTAAATCTGATGCCAGATCTCGATTCAACGTCCAAAATTAGCTAAAAACCTTGGATAACTCTTGTGACAGAAAACGTGTGTTGACCAGTGTAATTGTTGAGGATTTCCTGATCATGTAACAGATTGCCATGGTTACATCAATTTTTCAACTCCGCTATACCCATAGAAAAACACATCTTCTAATTTATAATGTATAGAACAACAATGGAAAATTTTTTAAGAATATTTTTTTGTATGTGCATACCGTAGTTGGAACATTGATGTAACGATGATAAACTATCGATCTGAAAACTACTCTCCTATATCTGTATTGGTTTGTAAAATTTACGATAGTACTATGTTATGTTTATCAACTGGTGAAATATATTCATCTCATATCTCCAGGCTTACTTTATATTCTTTGTATACATAGACATATATCCTTTAAGTTCGCTTACAGGAAACGTTTTCGAGTACGCAGAAATGCGGGCAATGGTCAGAAAAACATGTGATTTGGAGAAACGCGCGTACTGATAAAATATTTATAAATTCCATCCATGGATCATTATTATTATTACCATATACATGTAGGTAAACACACACGTACACAAACACACATTCTGATTTTTACTTACTTGAAACCTTCCTCTGGGGAAAGAGCTGGTTTCTAACAAAGATATAAAGCCCCTTTATAGGAATTTAGATAAAATAAAACAATGTCACGTTTTAGACTTGAGAAATGTTGCATATTTTTAATGTTTTACTTACAGACTCCATTTGATATGTGCGAATTAGCCGGTTGTTACCTTTTTTTTTTCATTTTTGAAGAACCCAGCTTATCTAGATTATCATTTAGGCGTTTACTCACAAAACCAAATGCACTATTTATAATTGGTATAAACGTGACTTTCTAATCAAAGCATTAAAGTTGGACGTTTCTATGCAGTTGATCGTGCTTATCCGACCTGTTATGTTTGCACTTAATAGAAGTTTTGATTAGGTTGTTCCGCCAATGTTCCTAGTGCTGATGTTTGTGTATAGATTCAATAACAGGGGAATACTCTGTATTCATTTCAAGACAGTCTTATTTCCGATTGGCATTTTATATTGTTTTAGCAACAACATTGTGCAGCAACTGGAGTTAGTACCCTGATGACACTTGTGGGCAGCCGTTGTTGGATGGTATAATTTCTATTAATACCATTTCTGATTATACCTTTTCGTAGTAGATATATTCTGGTTACGTATCCTCACATTTCTGTTCAGCATTGCGATGTGAATAGAGTGCATTCCAGTCAATGCAACTTTGTTCGATATAATCGTCAATTAAAAAGTGTGCTGCAACATGGCTTCAGTTAAAGACTGAAACCATTAAAAGAAAAATCAACATACAGAATTAGAAATCCTTCAATACAAAAATATATGTATTGCAGTTATAATTGAAGTGTATCATTATGCTCTGAAGGCATTAGAAATGGTATAGAGTGATAGAAGTCCTCCTTTTAATAACTTTACATTAAGGCATTCTTTGTGTACATTCGTAGGCCTTCCGTAACGCTGATAAATCGAATATGCACATTAGACTTAAACGCAAGTTTTTCATTGGAAATATCAACCGTTGATGGACATCCCAGCATAAATTGTTCCATTGCCTCGGGAGAGTTTACACAGGTCATCCGAGCCAACGGGAGTGTTTCTATCTGCGCCTTCGACAACATGAAAGGTTTTAAGAAAGGAGTTTGTACCACATACCGCGAAACTTGCTTTAAATGTGGGCTGCTAGAAGACGGTGCTTAGTGTGTTGCAACACTAGCGGAGGCAGCTATATGGCGATGAGCAAGAAGACTCCGAGAGCGCTTTGTGGTGTTATTGCAAACATGCGAGCTCAGTGATCCTGTATCTCTGTCGGAGAAATATAAAATAGACCTTTCTGAAGACTTCAAACACCATGGACAACTGCTGCTTCCTGGCTTGGACGTAGGTCTTAGCGACGAATTCTACAACAGAGCTCTCGTTGACATTGAAGTTAGAATTTTATCTGCCGGCGGAAATGAACTTCCATCTTATGGGCTACCGAAAGTCCATCGAACGGGTTCACACACGCTTTCAACAGACATCTTTCAGGAAATATCATATGACGTTAATCCCCATGAACGACACATCAACGAAAATGAGCCAAAGTTGTTGCAAGAGCAGCAGCGGGCTTACAACATCGCTGTTGATTCCATTCGGGATCACAAAGGAGGCATTTTCTTTTTTGGATGTCCCAGCAGGAACATGTAAAACATTCGTTACGAGGCTCTTTTTTGGAAAAGTAAGGCAACAGAAAGGGATCGCTTTGGCTGTGGCTTCTTCTGGGATTGCTGCAACTCTACTACCCGGGGGTAGGAGTGCTCATTCCACTTTTAAATTTCCATTTAATACGACTACGTCTGACTCTGCATCTTGCGATAAGAGCAAGGTTTCGGACAAAGCAGAAGTCTTGAGAAGGTTCCAGCTCATTGTGTGGGATGAATGGCCCATAAAGCATCCCTCGGGCCCCTACATAAGACTCTGCAAGATATCAGGGACTGCCACCGTCTAATGGTAGGGTTATCTCCCCTGCTATCTGGTGATTTTAGGCAAACTCTTCCAGGTATTCCCGAAGACACCAGGGAGGACGCTGTGGAAGCTTGCATTAAGTCCTCTCACCTGTGGCAGCAGGTAATAATGTTCTCCCTTAAAACCAACATGCGAGCTCAGCCAGCGACCGCTCGTCAGTCGATTTTTCCAAAGACCTAACAGTTGCCGACGGCAATGCGCCTTTGGATGCAGTTGGAGAAATGATAGTCTCATAAGTATGCACAGTTGTCTACACTGTTGACGATCTCATGGCTGCTGATTTCCCCATTCTACCGAAAAATTACAAAGACGTAAGTTGGTTGTGCGATAGGGCCATACTAGCACCGAAAAACAACTTTGTGACGAAACTCAATGAAGATTCGTTGCCGTGCCTTCCTGGAATTCTTCATACCTACAATTCCAGAAGAGGTTGTTAATTTTCCAACAGAATTCCTCAATTCCTTCAAACCCCTCACACAACCAACTCATACATTGTGCTTCAAACCTGGAGCTCCAGTGATGCTGCTGAGGAATCTGGAGCCACCAACGTTCTGCATACAACAGAACGCAGTTAGTGATGAAAACCTGCTGCCGTATGTCATTGAGGCTACGATTTTCGCGGAATGTCGCATGAGAGAGGATGTGTTCATACCTGGAATACCTCTTACTCCATCAGGCAAGGAATTTCCCTGTCCGCTGCGCCGACTTCAGTTTCCTCTTCGACTATGCTTCGCCATATCAATCAATAAGTCCCAAGGCCTCCATTTAGGCGAAACATGTCTCTCTCATTGCCAGTTATATGTTGGATTCTCCAGAGCTCGAAAGAAACAAAATCTATTCGCACTTGCCCCTAATGGCAAAGCGAAAATGTGGTCTACAGAGAGGTGTTGTAGGGGCATCACGCGCCAACTACTTTCAAATTTGTGAACCTCGGTGCCTCCACTACATCAGTTCAACTTTGCAGACCTGGTATGTGGTATGTGAGTGCTACTGTAGTCATGCTTTCAAAGTTACTAACTTTCCTCAACCTTGTTTCTTTTCCTTTGTCCAACCTAAGTTTGCATCATCTGTTTTGTCAGAGTTTCACATTCCACAAAAACAACTCCGTTGCTTTTGGTGTAAACGAAAAAGGGCCATTTTCAGGGCCACTTTACATATGATTGTTAAACCACCTGAGAACGCATTAAAGCCCTTTTCAGGGCTTCCTATCAAATTGTTACCGCCATGAGAACGACAAAAAAGCCCTTCTCAGGGCTACTTCAACCGTGATTGTTGCACCATCTGAGAACACATTAAAGTCCTTCTCAAGATTCGTATCAAACTGTTACCGCTTGGCTTCAGCGGTTCCCGGGGACCAGTCTTGTTACAATTTGTAACAATTTTGCTACAAAAAGCGACAATTTTACTCAAATTTAGCGTTAACGTTATTTATGACATCATTCTGCGAAACATCCTGGTAACAAAGGAGTTCAGGCGGCTCATAACGGCCCCAATCAGCGTCCAAGTCTCGCAAATGTAGAGTAAACCGGGGAGGACCAGAGACCTGAAGACCTGAAGACCCGAACCTTTCTCATGCTCAGATATCATTAACGCCAGACACCTTTGCCCCGTGAGTCCAGAGCGGCACCAGCCTGTCCAAGTCCTTTTAAGACTTTGGACACGCAGATGATACTACTAAGGATCATACTGCCGAAATGAGTAAAGCGGTCAACATCTTCGACATTCTCAACTGCAACGGACTGACGAGATGGAATCCCTAGGAAGTCAACGAAGGAGCAGTTCTTCATGTTGGCCCAAGAAACTCTAAATCTCACTGGTTCTAATCTTTTGTTTCAGTGAATGTAGTGTACTCCTTAACACATACAGAAACTCAATAAGAATAACCGTATGATCAACAAAGGCCGGGTCAGTAAACCTGGTTTCATCAATGAGCGTTCCAAAACTCAAGTTATATGATGTAACTGATGCCTGCAAATTAATCAAAGTCGTATATATTAATTTTAAAACGAAATCATGAAGTGATTGCAATCTACGCGTAGATCTTTTCAAAAGTGTAATAGAATCTATAATCCTGTAAAAATTATGGAATATTTTATCTGAATTTCTGAGATAAGGAATACAATTATTATACAATGATAAAAGGCTGCTAGCTGGCAGAATCGTTAGCATGGCGGACACAATGCTTTGCAGCAGTTCGCCCTTTACTACGCTCTGAGTTCAAATTCTACCGATGTCGACTTTACCTTTTATTCTTTCGGGGTCGATAAATAAAGCGCCAGTGTTTCACTAGGGTCGATGTAATCGAGTATCCCCCCCCCTTCCCCACAAATCTCGGGTCTTGCTCGTTTAGTAGAAAGGATTATTATACAATGATATTAATTGACTAAAATGTCCTTGTCATTTTGATTACAGTCAGAATCGTTGTACCCTCCGAGCTTTTCCAGGTGTCTGTTGTGTTTCTTAACGTTTCTGGTATGTCGAGCGGAATGCTCTATTTAGCCCAAGAGGTAAGATTGTTCTCATTCTGCTTTTCATATTTAGGGCTTTTCCCTTCTTAGTATTCATCTAAGTATGGTGTCGCTTGTTCATTCTGCTTGAACTGGAGTTTATTTTGCTTGAGTGACCCAATGGATTAACCCAGGTCCACTAATTATAATATTGCACTTAGCATGTGACCAATACTTATTGCCACTCACATTGTCCTGCCGGATGGTTATCCAATAGAAATTAAAAAGTTCAACATTTGCTTTTTATGCTCATAGATGTCTTTCTAAAATAACGGTTCCCATATGGTGCTCTTCGGTACTCTAGGCCTAAGAAGAATGCTATCACATTGCAGCTTATGCGCTGGATTTTCTTATCGTCCTATTTTCAAGTGTTAATTCTTCCGTCATCTTGACTTTGCTCTACATAGGTTACTGACTTCCAGTTTCCTTCAGAAATTATCATTTAATTTTGTGGTATTTCTTTAAGAAAGAAGTCCCTGGACATGAACAATAAACTCCTCAATAGATCTAGCTTAGACATAAGCACTTTATAGGAACTTTTACTTCAGAATGAAAGAACAATTAACTTATGACCTAAAAATTAGATTTAGAACTCCTAATTTCCATTACATAATTGTTTTCACCTTGCTTGCTTGCTGCTTCTTGCTCTTGTTTGATGAGGTTAGGGTCATCACAGGTTAGTGGTTCAGTAAATATCATGCGTAGAGCCGACCAGGTCTACCAAGGTTCTTTGTGGTTGGCGGCCTCGTGCCTCCCCTCTGCATCCTGATTGCCTTAAAGAGTTGATAGCTGTTAAATGTAGTGGTCGAGCAAATAAACGTGAGTTCCGTTCCTGTTTCGGACAAACATTATACGCTTTGCTTCAAGAGGAACGAGCAAGCGACATCACTTGTAATAGAAATAACTAATGGAAGAAAATTATTGAAATGGATATCAAAATGAGGGTAC
Source organism: Octopus bimaculoides (assembly GCF_046866305.1). NCBI lineage: Eukaryota > Metazoa > Mollusca > Cephalopoda > Octopoda > Octopodidae > Octopus > Octopus bimaculoides. The sequence goes on from NC_142933.1 coordinate 18,503,801, forward strand.
TCTAGATTTAATTTAGGGCTCGGGCTAGAAGTTCAGTAAATATCACGAGACACGACGGGATCCGAAAAGGACTGAAGGGCAAAACGACCGAAGCGTTCTGACTGTAACAACCAGGATTAGGGCGCTCGTGTCAATATTTCAGAGTTTATTCATAGGCAGAAAATAATTATAAACTGGAAATAACTATGCAACGTTCATAAACAAGATGTGTGGATCAATCTACCTAGAAATCTTCTGAGTGGTCAACATAATAAAACATATCTTATCATCACACAAAAGGTAATTCTTTTCAATGAATGGACATAAAAATGATGCTTTAAAGATGTATGAATTTAAAATATTACATCTCAACAGATGACAATATTCGTTCAATAGAAATTAGAACAACACGTTAGTGAGATAATGTAAAATTTTATTGATTTTATATTTTATTTGATAACATAAAATACTTTACTTTGAAACATTCTCTTGTTGATGGATATAATTGATGGATAATTACAGCTGTTCTTTCTCTAAAGACATTTTCCTAATGATACTTGCCTATAAAACCTATAAATACCACACTCACTCTAACTCTAGCATCAGTTCAGTTATTCTACACCAGTAACTAAACATCTAGTGCCACCATGCTGTCTCTCTGTTGCCTTCTTTTTGCGATTGCTTCAGTTTCTACTGGTAAATCATGTCTCCCGACCGGGTGATTCTTTATGTTCAGACTTTTCAAAACTCGTCTCCATACCGACTGATATCGTTATTAATACTTGTATAAGTAAATTCTACATATATTCTTAAATCGTTAATTTAATGTGAATAGTGAGTTTGGAACTGATTTTTTTCATCTAATTGCTGCTTATTCAATTACAACCATACAAAATACAGCGATAGATATATCGTAGACATTCAACAATAATTCATCTACAAATATGTATTTGTATAAATGTATATTTATTTGCGTTGGTGATTTTCTTTCAGGAAAAGAAACGCAGATCGTCGGTGGATCTCAAGCACGAAACTGTGAATTTCCATCTATTGTCCATCTCCAAATATTTAACCAACCCACAGATGACAGGATTAGTGTATGTGGAGGTACTTTGATTGATCCTACACATGTATTGACAGCGGCTCATTGTCTGTAAGTATATATGCAGTATATACATAAGTGTATATACAGTACATGTAGACGTCTTCACACTATCATATTACATCGCTTAATGACTATGAAGAAAGTTTAGATACCATGCTTGTATAATATAAACGTTGAAAAGAATTACTTGGTGTAAATACCAGCATGTATACTGGCTTTAATATCAGATTAAAATTTACATTGAATTTTATGTTTCCAACAAACATACGATATATCGTCTTTCATTCTAAAGTCGCGGAAGTATTTACTTAAAGAACATATTTAGTTTTCAACTAAAGACTATTAAGTCAAATTAATACAAAACTTGAAACTTCAAACATTCTTCCATTACTGTGTGTATTAATTATTCATTTTAATTTCTGTATGTCTAATATCATTCTGATCAACAACACCTGTAGAATTATATTTTCGGAAACACATACTATTGCGATATCTAAATGAACTGCAATGTTTAATGAATCTTTTGGACAAAGTCGATTTCCTCGACCCTGTTGATCAACAGGCTCTTATTTTATTCACAAGAAAGGCAAGAACCAACATTAGTCAATTGAGACTCATTTAACAATACTATAAAGAACAGACAAACATTTTAATGTCCAAGAGAAGAATTTCAAGTGCATGACGATATAAAATTACTCTCTGCTAAAGATTTGCTATATTTGATTTGATTTTAGAGAAGGACATGTCAGAAGGGTGAAAGTAAATATTGGTTCCAACAACAAGTGGGCTCCTGGTCCCCAGTCAACAACTGCCAGTCAAATTGTGAAACATGGCGGATACGTACATACTAAATTACTGATCAGTGAGTATTACAATTAACATGTCTTCATACACCTTATAAATTCTTTCTTTCCTCTCACCTTTTATTAGTAAATATCAGTGTTTCCACACCTGCAATATAGTATCAATATACGATAGCCATTGTTTTTGTGGTTTCACTTCAGTGTTTCTGTGAGGAGTGTTTAAACACTAAAATGTCACCATCGTTATTTATCATGGATGCCATTGTTCAGTCATTTTAGAGTTATTTGAAAGAATTGAAATTGTGTGTAAGAGACTATCCAGATTACATTTCCTCACTAGCTGGGGCTACTAGTATTGGTGTAGCATTTACTAAGGATGATGTTGATCATAATGATGATGATTACGATGCTGCTGCTGCTGCTGCTGATGATGATGATTTCTATCATATCTGAACACATGTAACTTGCCCCTCTCATTTTAACCTATTTTGTTCATAATCTTATACCTATCTATCTATCTATCTATCTATCTATCTATCTATCTATCTATCTACATATACACCATGTATTTCTGTATATATCTTCATCTCTAATATATGCATGACTAGCTGACATGTATGTCATTCTTATACGTGTTTTTCCCTGAAAGAAAACGACATTGCGGGACGAGTCGGTTTATCAGCCGAGTCTAACGTGAATATTGTCGCGCCTCCTTCCTTGAAACGGGAGGGAAGAGCCATTTTCATCGTACTTGTGGCTACGGCGAAAGAATGTGTATGGTGGACGCATCTGAAAGGTCTAGAGACAAACACTTTCCTCTCTCGTGAATCTCTCATCAACTTTTTCAAGTATCACTTGAAGAGGAATGTATGAGTAGAGAGCTCTGTCTACTGAATGCTTCAAGAAAAGATGGGTGAATGTAGCAAGGATGGCACGTGTGAATGACGGAGCCACCTTGAGCATAACCCTATGAACCAGATGGTAAAAAGAAAGTCACTTACTGTAATGTGTTTTTCTGCATGATATTATTGGCCAAGGTTACCGTGGTCTTTTCCGTAGGCTTTTCTTCACACGGATAAACCTAATTTGTTTCCCCCTTTACGCTTTACATCATAACATTTGTGTGATACACGATCTGTGTTGATTGTTTATTTTCTTTTCTTCTTTTTTTTTTACGATCCATTTTGATCGAAAATCTACCCCACGCTTTATTTTCCTTCCTTCTCCTCCCCACAGAGAAAAGCTCTACTTTGTAACTTGTCCCCTCTGTGTTCAGCCCTGTGTGGCTAATAATGAAACATATCTATCTAACTAACTCACTAACTATTTGTCTACATATGTTTGTATGCATATATATGAGTGTGTTGTTTGTGTGTGTGTGTTTATTATGTATATATATATATATATATATATATATATATATATATATATATAGAGAGAGAGAGAGAGAGAGAGAGAGAGAGTGAGAGAGAGAGAGTGAGAGAGAGAGAGAGAGAGAGAGAGAGAGAGAGAGAGAGAGAGAGAGGCAGACAGATAGACAAGCAGCAAACACATAGAGAGACAGGCAGGCACACAGACAGACAGACAGATGGATAGATAAATAGATAGATAGATAGATAGATAGATACATAGATAGATAATTTTTATAGTCATCATATATATTTTTGTCTATATTAAGCATATGTCTACTGCGTGTATAGACACCATGTATTTCTGTATATATCTTCATCTCTAATATATGCATGACTAACTGACATCTATGTCATTCTTATACGTGTTTTTCCCCTAAAAGAAAACGACATTGCCATATTGACTTTGAACCGTGCGGTCCATGAAGATGGATGTGTCCAATTTGCAACTATGGCCGAACCACAAGAAACATTTGATGGAAAAAGATGTATCGCTGCTGGATGGGGAGATTTCCAATGTAAGTAACCACGAAAATTTATCAAGTGTTCATGTAATCTCAATGTAATCATCGCTGATAGATATTGATCATTAATGAATTTGTTCTCCTTTCAGTCGAAGGAAATAGCCCTAACGAATTATATAAAGTGGCCCTTCGAGCTATTCCTCATGATGTTTGTAAAGACAAATCTAGGATGCAAATTGCTGACGGAGTTCTTTGTGCCGGAGATTTCGTAGAAGGTGGACCGTCTACTTGTCAGGTATATAGTATTGATATTATAGTATATACCTATTGTAATATCTAATTGATACGTCTCTCTGAATGATAAATACTAATATATACTAAGATGTCGGGAGTGTACGTTTTAGATCACGCTCGTTTGAGTGTGTTTGCATTAATGCAAGGATATAGGCTCCAGAAAGCTTTGCAGTTTTGAAGAGAAAACTCTTTATACTTACAAGTAAATTATCCTAGTGAATATATTGAGCAAATAATTAATTTTGTGTAATAATCTTTGAATATGATAAACTTTATTCAATGTCGATAAATTCCAGCAACTTTGATATTATATCGTTTGTAATTTTGCAGGGTGACTCTGGTGGTCCACTCTATTGTCGAGGCAAAAGGGGTAAAATGGTCTTGGCAGGTGTCACATCTTTTGGACATCGTTGTGATACAGAAGTCAGTGCTTTCACTGATGTCGGATATTTCCGAAACTGGATCGGCAGTCATTTGTAAGATGTGATTTGATGAAGAGCCCTTTTACTGAAGGAACGACAGCAGAATATTCTCCAAAATGTATTAACAAATAAATATGTAAAATGATTTATCTGGTTGTCGTTGTTCTGTTACATAAGAGTGTTAAATTATTTCACTATGTGTAGTTTTGTGGTTGATACTTCCGTAGAGTATTTCTTTACATTAGATTGGAGTTTGTATTTCTTTTCTGTTGCAATTCTATATTACTAGAAATGACAGTGAAATATATTTCACCTTATTAACTTAGAGATTATAAACAGCAGTTAGTAGAGTAACCTCAGTTACTAATTCGCAGATGGTTGATATTTTGATTGTTCATATTTCAAAGGGAAAACGGAACTACTCGGGAGGATGCTGCAACCGGAGATATAACAAAATATTACGTGTACGATCCATAAACGTCACCTTACACTCTTTGTTTCATGTTGCGCGATTTTCTGAGTGGGATCTTGTGTATAGTGTTCTCTTCTCTGAGGACCCGGCAAGGGTGACAGTTCGTGCTGGTCGGTCACAGCCCCATAGTCACGAAGGATGAGAAGGCATTTCGCAGAGATGGAGACTAACTGGGACACTACTTGTAGGGTTGCGTTGGACGACCTGAACAAATGCCGACAAGTGGTGGATACAGCGACGCACCGCAACGGTGCATGTCGCCATACCCGACCTAACAGGTTACAACGACCCTACTATCGGTCCTTGTGTATATTGCGATACATTTCACATTTTCATTCTATACCTGTTATATTTCATGTTGCAACTGTTATTGTTACAAAAAAGCGAATGTTGTAACTCTAGATTTATATAATACTAGTGGAAGGAGCCGGCGTTGCTCGGATTCAAGTACTAAAACGTTTTTCATACTTAGTAAATTTCCTATGCCATAAATAACGTCAACGCCAAATTGTAGCAAAATTGGTCGCTTATTGTAACAAAATTCTAACAAAATTGTCACAAATTGTAACGAAACTGGTCCCCGTGTACCGCTGATGCCAAGCGGTAACATTTTGATACGAATCTTGTGAAGGGCTTTAATGTGTTCTCAGATGGTGTAACAACCACGGGTGAAGTAACCCTGAAAAGGGCATTTTTGTCGTTCTAATAGCGGTAACAATTTGATAAGAAGTATTAAAAAAGGTTGTAATTCGTTCTCAGGTGGTGTAACAATCATATGTCTATGGACCATGTGGTGATTTGACAAATCATGCTATTCAAGAGCTCGGTTAAAAACTTCTACAGCATGCACCGTATTTTCTTGACATAACGCCTTCTGGTCATCACATTTTGTGATCGTTATCCAACAGTCTGGGCGACGTGGAACTGTAAACATGACTCGATGAATTCTTCGCATCAAGACTCGGTGAATTTAGCGTCAAGGCCTCGACGAGCTTGTCAACAATGAAACCGTGGACAAGGAAGAAGAAAATATTATTGACTGATTCTTTAAAAACTCTTGATAAAAAAATAAATTTTTAAATAACTGATAAAAATCGAAAACATTTATCTGACACCTTTAGTCGAGCACCACCTTTAGTCGAGCAAATCGACCCCAGGACTTATTCTTTATAAGACTAGTACTTATTCGATCGGTCTCTTTTGCCAAACTGCTAAGTTACGGGAACATAAACACACTAGCATCGGTTGTGAAGCGATGTTGGGGGGACAAACACAGACGCACAAACATATACATACACATACATACATATGCATACATACATATGCATACATACACACACACACACACACACACACATATATATATATATATATATATATATATATATATATATATATATATATGTTCAACAGATGGAACGTCTCAGCACGACTATGCAAGAGAAAAGACCTAATCGTCAGCACTGAGTTCTTCTGCTGCACGACAACGCCCGCCCTCATGTCGCCATTTAAAACGCATGACTGGGAAGTGCTGCCACACCCGCCGTACTCTCCTTATTTGGCACCAATGGATTTCCACCTCTTTCGATCTCTTTCACATGCTATACACGGAGTTTCGTTCAATACTGATGCAGAATTGAGAGCTTGGTTGGATCAATTTTTCGAGTCGAAATCTGGTGATTTCTACCAACGAGATATTGAAAATCTTGTTGAACATCGGGAAGAAGTTGTAAACAACAACGGTGAATACATTATTAATTAATTAGTTTTAGTTACAGTTGTTGACTGATGACCAGGAGACTGCTTTTTGTTGGAACCAATATTTACTTGAATACGTCTGACATTTCCCGTCCTAAAATCAAATGAAATATACCAAATGTTTAATTTCATATCATTATGTACTTGAAATTCTTCTCTTAGACGGAAATTTTTGTCCCTCATTTGTGGGCAGAGATAGGAATAGACAGGGATGCAAATGTCTCAGAGACCTGCTCAGATGCTTTCAATTCTATGACAGGTACCGACTCGACCACCCGAATGCGCCAACGTGGACATGGAGCAACCGCATTGGGTCGTCGAGATCGTATCTAGATAGAATATTGTGTAGGACAGTAGATAGAGATAGCATAAGCTGTCCACAATTCCACATAGTCAACAACACGGATCACAAACTTGTGACGTGTACGCTAGACTTAGATAAGGCATATAGGCAGGGTCCCGGTTACTGTAAACTGAACAAGACAGGTTTGCAGAGACCAGATTAGCACGCTAGTAAAGAGGGCTTTGACGGGAGTCATCATGAACAACAAATGGTGGTTTGCCCTCAAGAGAGCAATAAAAGCCGAAGCGATTAGGTATAGCAAAGCGCTAGCGATAGACAGAAAAAATAGAGGGTGACCTAGTTAAGAAGCTAGAAAAGGCAATTAGAAGTGACATCGCATCTGACGTATTCGCGGCGAGGTTTGCCCTCGACCTACACTTCAACCCCAAACACGAAGGGTGTGTTGTCAGGGCTAGGATGCGTGATCTAAGGAATGAAGGTGTTCAAACCGCGCTAGAGGCACAGGTGGCGGAGGCCCAACAGGGAAACAAAGTCACCATTTAGCTCGATCCCAGCAAAATGTGTAAGGCCTTTCAGCAGTATTTTGCCCGAATGTTCGGGACGCGTAGCGAGCGAGAACGCAGGGTGGGCTTCAGTGCCTCCCTGCACAGCCTGCCATGGCTCTCGGCAAGAAAAGTAGAGTGTTGCGAAGGTGCAATCAAGCGGCGGATGTGCGGGACGTGATCGCAGAGTACGTGAGAGACAAACTGCCGGGTTTGGATGGTCTACCTCCGAGCTTTACAATTGTATGCCAGACTTGTTTGGAGGCGTATTGGCAGCAGTGTACTGCAACTGACAGCAAAACGGGAGCATCCTCAGTTTTGTGAGCCGAGGATCCGTACCACTGCTAAAAAAAAGATCCAAACAAGGAGGACGTAATAGATAACTTGAGACCCATCACTCCGCTCAATAAAGATTAGAAAATTTTGGCTAAGGTGCTAGCCAAGAGGTTGGCGCTTGTCATCGAGAAACTGGTCGACAAGGCACAAACATGCGCCGTGCCGAGCTAGAGCATCCATGGCAACCTCCACCTCGTGCGCTACATCGTAGACAGGGCAGTTGGGCAGTTAAGGAATCTGGCATGGGTAGGGCACTGATCAATTTGGATCAATCCAAAACGTAACCATTAATATCGCCACACGCAGATCAAAAAATGTAAGCTTGCAGCCTACAAAAAGGAGATTAAATAATAATAATAATAATAATAATAATAATAATAATAATAATAATAATAATAATAATAATAATGACGATGATGATGATAATAATAATAAAGGTAATAATAATAATAATAATAATAATAATAATGATGATGATGATGATGATGATGATGATGATGTTGATGATGATGATAACAACAACAACAACAACAACAACAACAACAACAACAACAACAACAACAACAACAACAAAAACAACGATAATAAATACACTAATGCAAATAATTTAGATATATATGCTGATACAAATAGTAGCAACCACGAACATAAAATAATTTACAATATAAATATTAAGATGGATATGAAGAGGAAAAAAGATAAGTTATTAGTTAAAACTCATAACATAAGAAATAAATATAAAGAAAACAACCCTGAAAACGGGGGAAATAGGTACAGCATTAGTAATAAGGAAACAGCGAAAGGTCCCGAAAATGAAACCTGTGATTGTGCCAATAAAAATAAAAATAGATATCCATTAACAAAGTTTTGTAGAGAAAAAAGTATGATACATAGGTGTAAAGTAACGTCAGAGAACAAGATTACTACTATATAGGCTCTACGGAAAATTATATGAAAAGCGGGATAGCCAACCATGAAAGCATTTTTAGAGATAAGAGGAAAGAAGCTAGCACTAGTTTAAGTAGATTGATTTCGGAAATTAAGGACAAACATAAGGAATATACACTGAAGTGGGAATTAATTAGCAGGGCAAAATCTTACAGTGCTGGAAGCAAAAAGTATGACTAATGCATTGCGGAAATTTTCCAGATCATTACATCCAAGTACAAATTAATCAACAATAAAAGAAAAATAGATTTTTATTACTCACATAGAATTAGATATATGTTTAATAAATTCAAATAAACAAAATTAAATAGACATTATAGCAATGAATATACGTCGAGTAACTCCAAATAAATATAATTAAACAGGCATTATGTGAATAAATAAATATCAAGAACTAATAATTTTATATTAATCAAATAAGGGAATACACATTGAAACCCTTACTATCAGCTGATGTATTAAAATAGATAATTTAACAATTGTATTAAATGATGGATAATGAACTTGTTATATTCATAAAGGAAAACAAATATATATATATATGTGTGTATATATATATATATATATATATATATATATATATATATATATATATATATATATATATATATATATATATATACTAGGCTATACTAGACTACTCGTGACCTATGGGTCACCAATAGTTCAAGGTAGCCGAAAACACCGTGTATATCGGGAACCCGTGGTCCGATTTACACGAAACTTCTGTTATTATGTGTATGTTCACATTTAAAGGGTACCGTACTTTCAAAGCATTTTCCCCGTTATACGCCGGTTTTATTTATAAAGGTACCCGAAAAAACCATGTATCTTGGTAACCCGTGGTCCGATTTATGCAAAACTTGTTTTATTCCATTTGTATTCACATGAGCATTCGATTCATGACGTCTCCTGCTTTTGTCTCTTTCCCTCTGTTTCGCCAAACATTCAGCTCACCGAGTGTCCGATTCCTGATCTCTCCTGCTTCAGTCTCTTCCTCTCTGTTCCGCCAGATGCTCAGCCATGCTTTATGAGTCTCATCCGTCCTTCTATTAGCATGCCTGTACCGATTTTGGGTATGTATTTCATAAAGGATCCGTTCGTACAGTTATTTTTCGAGTGCATTCAACGTATCTTACCCAAACACACCGGAAGTCACTTTCTTCCAGAAAAGAAAGGGGAGGAGGGTTGTGGAGACCTCGGAGTTTTCCGGGAAACTCTAAGTTACCCACCAATGGAATTTTGTTTCGTGGAGTATTTTTTCTTTTCCGGGTTATTTCGCATGCTTTCAACGCATGACATCGAAATCACGTGAAAACGGCTCCTCTTCCCGGAAAAGGTCAGATTTGCTTGCTATTTCTTACACGCCTTGTTACCACGTAATAGCTACTTCGGGTCAGTTATCGCAAATAGCTGTTACGTGCTGCCAGGGAGTGCTAGAAATAGCATCCGAATCTTTGACGGTGAGATACGTTGAATGCACTCGAAATAAACCTATGCAAAGAAATCATTTCACACCGAGGTTATGAACGGATCTTTTACGATATATTTACCATATTTTTTAAAGTCATTTTCACTTTAAAATATTTTAAAAATAGGCCAAAAGTTTTGTAATTGTATTCACTTGAAACTAATTTTTAAAAAGATTAATATATTGTGCGTTTAAAGAAAGCTAACATATAAAACTTATTTTACAAACAACTTACATTTTTGAAATCCCATTCACTTAAAAATATTTCTAAATGATTGAAATATTGTGTTTAAGAAAAGCGAAAATAGAAACATTTACTGTAAAAATAACTCGTATTTTTGCGTTGGCAAGTTAAAGCCCCTAATGTGTCTAACCGAAATGTTAGAGTTTCTTCCCATTCCGAGTTAACTTATTTTCGAAGTATTTTCCCATTATGCACCGTTTGGGATACTTATATCGCCTAGACCCCCAATATCTCAATAACCACTGGTACGATTTACGCGCAACTTGTTTCATTTCGTTTGTATTCACATTTCAGGGAAAACTTAATTCATAGTATTTTCCCATTATCCACCAGTTTGGCTGTGCAACATTGCAAGCAAGCAAGATCGAAGTTCATTTTTAATGTAATATATATATATATATATATATATATATATATATATATATATATATAATTTTTCAATAAATTACATTTAAATAAACACAACATGAATGATGAAGAATTAAAATAAAAATAGGAAGTAACCTCAAAATGAAATGTACCTTCACCATTTGAAAATAGTCTAACTACATACATATGATACATAGTGAATCATACCTCCATTAATTATAAAAACTAAAAATATGTTTAACCTAAACTATCATCAAATAAGACTAATACATCAATAGAAATTTTTTAAATTCTAATAAAAATTGAAATTCTCACAACCAAATAAGTAAAAGTTGAATACATGTATTCATTTGGATTCTTGCTAAGATATATATATATTACTTTTTATTCTCTCCACAAGTGAGTAGAGAAAGGGGTAGTAGCCAGCTTTTATAAAACCGATCAAAGGAGAATGATAGTATTGCCTAGCTGCTCTGAACTACAACTAGCCATTACTCACTGTGGTCGTAGTTTAACCTCAAGCTATTTTAAGAAAGGAATACAAAAGACACACATACTGACAAACAAAAACACACAAAAGCATTCTGCTATCTCAGTTTGTAAGTAACTTTCCGTTCATTAGGATGCGAACAAATAATTCTTAAATTTTGCTCTGGAGAGATTTTTGCCTTTCAAATGCATAATGCAATCTTAATTACCAAATCTGAATGATGGTAAGAAATGGAAACGTAAATAGGCGATATGGAAGTGACTATCAGACAAATACATTGATTTTTACTTTGTTCAAGCTCCGCATTTTCCTTATATTATGTGTGCTGTGTGTGTGTGTGTGTGTGTGTGTGTGTGTGTGTGTGTGTGTGTGTGCGTGCGTGTGTGGGTACACACGCATACATACACATGGGGTTAACAGATGAGATCGAGGGAATCTCCATATAGAGAACACGTTGTAACGCTCAAGAGAGTTGACCTTACACTCCGAAACCTTTACGGAGGACCAAGTTAGCAGGGTAAGAAGCAGCTGTAAGGGGAATCTAAGCGAGCTGATATGGAGACAATGAAACTAAACTGCTAAAACTCCTTCAGTTTGATATACAATCTTTGCCTTTTCTGTGATTACATGTATACATGTATATATCTTATCTGTAGCAATTCCAAGATGTACATTATTTACATTTTACAGATATTTGTCCTCATCTTGTTGGTTGTTAACACACCGTTTCGACTGATATATCCTCCAGCCTTCATCAGGTGTAAATAATGTACATAATTCCTCATCTCTTAAATCTAGAACTGTAAAACCCGAGATGCTTTATCTACTAGTTATATCAGTCTCTCCTTCTCTCTCTTTCTCACCCACCTCTCTCTCTCTCTCTTTCTCTCTCTCTCTCTATGTATATATATATATATATATATATATATATATATATATATATATGTACGTATGTTTGTGTGTGTGTATACTATATATATATATATATATATATATATATATATGTGTATGTATGTGTGTGTGTGTGTGGCCTGTGAGTTTTTTGTATCTTGTTTAACATTTTGTCCATGTTTTTTTTGCAACGTCATGTACCCAGATATGCATCTATATTTACATGTGGATGAAGGTATGTACATACATGTACATATATATGCATATACTCATACATATATATTCTTTTATTCTTGTACTTGCTTCAGTTTCTAGACTGCAGCCAAGCTGCGGCACAATATTGGGAGTTAAACAAATCGAGGCCAGTACTTATTTTTAGGCCTACTACCCATATTATTATAACTATGTGTGTTTGCGTGCCTCTGTGTGTGTGTGTGTGTGTGTGCGTGCGTGCTTCTGTATGTATGTATATGTTTATGATCACTTATTATGAAAATAATTTTACATTAACATGAAGGGTTGCACTAAACTTTCGTAACATTTTATAGTTTTATAGTTTTTTAACAAGATTATTACTGACAGTGATTTCGAAGTTTCAGCCAGCTAAGCCATTGGCTTTGCAGTCCAATTCGTGTTTAAACATTACACACACACACACATGGCGGGATTCCTTCAGACTCCGTCTACCAAATGCACTCACAACGCCTTGCTTGGTTCGAGGCTATAATACAGGAAAATTACCCAAGTTAGCACGCAGCAGAACTGAACCCAGAACCAAGTGGTTTCGAAGCAAAATTTTTGCCACCCAATCACACCTGCGCCTATATTCAAAATTTGCATATATGTCTTTGGAAATAGGATTATTGTATTGTGCTTTCTCATTATTCATTGAATAATTCAGTAATTCGTCTCTAGTTGTAATTTTGCCTCTGCTCTCCTTATTAATTGCGGCATCTGTTACATCGATTCTGCTATGAGATTCTTTGCTCATTGTCATACATGAATTTTAAATATTACTTTTCAAAACGTGACAACATTCCTTTAATAGAAATTAGAACATCGCTTTTGTGAGTATTATGCAAAATTTTAATAATTAGATATTTTGTATGATAACATTGAAACATTCTCTGTTGTTCTTTGCGATATTGTTAGAATATTGATGGATATTTACAGCTGTTCTTTCACGAAAGGATGTTTTCCTAATGAGACTTACCTATAAATACCGTACTCTCCGTAATCCTAGCATCAGTTCAGCTCTTCTACGCTTGTAACTTAACATCTAGTGATACCATGCTGCCTCTGTGCTACCTTCTTGTTTCTGCTAATGGTAAGTCAGGCCCTCCAGTCGAAAGGTTTTTTGTTACAGAGCTTTTCAAAATTGGTATTGATACCAGCTGATATCATTGTTCATGCCGATGTCAGTAAATGCTGCATATATTTTTAAATCATAGATTTAATTTGAAAAAGGAGTTTGGAAGTAAGTTTTTAAATACAGTTAATGCTTCAAAATACAAGTGATATATTCAAGTGATATACAAGTGATATAGACATTCAAGAATAATTCATCCAGGAATATATATATATCAATTTGCTTTTCTGATTTTCTTTCAGGCACTCAGAAAGGAATCGTCGGTGGATCTCGAGCAAGTAACTGTCAATTTCCATCCATTGTCCATCTCAAAGTATTTAACCAGCCTTCACAATATAGTTATGGTGCATGTGGAGGTACTTTGATTGATGCTACACATGTTTTGACAGCAGCTCACTGTCTGTAAGTATATTTATAAAATATATATTGACGTCTTCAACTCATATTACATCACTTGATTATGAAAGAAGGTTTGGTGCTATGCTTGTATAATATAAAGTGTGAAAAGAATTGGTTGGTGTAAATACTAACATATATACTGGCTTCAATATCAGGTTAAAATTCACATCGGAATTTATGTTTCTAGCAAACATAGTATAAATTGTCTTTCACATAAAATAATTGGAGATATTTATTTAGTATTAATACATTAGTTTTCAACTTATAAAAATCGTGTGTGAAATGATTACATCGATTCAATCTATAAACGTTTTGTCTATGGATTGTGTGCATTTTACATAGTGTATCTAATATCGTTCTGACAAACAATTGCCATAGAGTTATATTTTAATAACACACTCACTGTTCAAGAAGCAGTATTTAAATGGATATAAAGAAAACAGTAACCGTGCCCGATAAGAAACCCATGTTACAATACCACAAATGAGGGACAAAAATTTCCGTCTAAGAGAAGAATTTCAAGTACATAATGATATGAAATTAAACATTTGGTATATTTCATTTTATTTCAGGGAGGGAAAAGTCAAACGTATTCAAGTAAATATTGGTTCCAACAACCAAGCGTCTCTTGGTGAACAGTCAACAACTGTAAGTAGATTTGTGATACATGGTGGATACGTCAAATCTAAATACG